>NW_024963211.1:0-1020 GCF_019238085.1 Lagopus leucura | reverse complement strand
TGACTTGGCTGCGGCTAGCAGTGGCTGGCAGAAGCTGACATCGGATGGCAGCGTCTGGCAGCGGCTGGTGGGGGGCTTGCGGTCCTGGCAGCGGCTGGCAGCGGCTGGCAGCAACTGGTGGGGGCCTTGCCTCCTTGGCATCGGCTGGCAGCAACTGGCGGGAAGCTTGCGGCCCTGGCAGCAGCTGTCAGCATACTGGCAGCGGATGGTGGGGGGCTTGGCACCCTAACACTGGCTGGTAGCGGCTGGCAGCGGCTGGTGTGGGCTTGCGGCCCTGGCAGCAACTGGCTGCGGCTGGCAGCGGCTGGTGGGGGGCTTGCCGCCCTGGCAGCGGCTGGCAGCGGCTGGTGGGGGGCTTGCCATCCTGGCAGCGGCTGGCAGCGTCTGGCAGCGGCTGGTGGGGGACTTGCGGCTCTGGCAGCGGCTGGCAGCGGTTGGTGGGGGGCTTGCCGCCCTGGCAGCAGCTGGCAGCTGTTGGCAGCGACTGCTGGTGGGCTTGCTGCCCTTGCAGCGGCTGGCAGCCGCTGGCAGCTGCCCTGGCAGCGGCTGGTGTGGGTCTTGCCGCCTTGGCAGCGGCTGGCAGCGGCTGGCAGCGGATGTCAGCTGCTGGTGTGGGGCTGGCAACCCTGGCAGCGGTTTGCAGTGGCTGGCAGTGGATGGTGGAGGGCTTGTGGCCCTGGCAGCTGCTGGCAGCAGCTGGTGTGGGCTTTGCCGCCCTAACACTGGCTGGCAGCGGCTGGCAGCGGCTGGTGGGGGGCTTGCCGCCCTGGCAGTGGCTGGCAGATGCTGGCAGCGGCCCTGGCAGCGGTTGGAGGGGGGCTTCTGCCCTGGCAGAGGCTTGCAGCGGCTGGCAGTGGCTGGTTGGGGGCTAGCGGCCCTGGAAGCGGCTGGCAGCAACTGGTGGGGGGCTTGCCGCCCTAGCACTGGCTGGCAGCGGCTGGCAGCGGCTGGTGGGGGGCTTGCCGCCCGGGCAGCAGCTGGCAGATGGTGGCAGCGGCCCTGGCAGCGGCTGGTGGGGGG
>NW_024963210.1:0-3819 GCF_019238085.1 Lagopus leucura | reverse complement strand
TCCCTCCCTTCCCTCCCTTCCCTCCCTTCCCTCCCTTCCCTCCCTTCTCTCCCTTCCCTTCCTCCCTTCCCTTCCTTCCTTTCCTTCCTTTCGTTGCTTTCTCTCTCTCTTTCTCTCTCTCTCTTCTCTCCCTCTTTCTTCCTCCCTCCCTCCCACCCTCCCTTTCTTTTTAGACAAGTTGGAGTATCTGTTACAATCAATTACACTTCAGAGATGAATGCTGAGTTACAGATACCAGTTATGCTCCTTTGTAGTACGTTTGGACACCACATGTTGTCTTAGTTCACTTCTCAGGTTTCCACTGCTATACAGTCTGTCATCCTGGCAGCTGCAAACTCATCGTCTTCTTTTCTCACCACTGAAGTACGGCACAAATGTCACTAGGTGCTGTGTGAAAGAAACATATGGCATCACTGTGGCTGAGGAGGGATTCCTCATGGAAGTACAAATGCTGAAAGTATTACGTAAGTGGGAGGCTTTTTCTTTCTTTTTTTCTTTCTTTGTTATTTTTGTTTTATTGAAACTGACACGTCAGCCTGCAAGCAGGCACCTTGCCACTCCAGCAGATGGGCAGGAACATAAGTAGCCAAAAGAATAATTCTGTGTGTGTCTCAAATGTGTGATGTGATGATCCAATTCCCAGAAAGGGCTGCCACTGTAGTCCTTCATAAGGAACTTCCTTGGCATATGGCTATAGGGGAGATAGAATATTCATTCTTAATTACTTCAAAAAACAAAACAAAACAAAAACAACCAAAAAACAAAGAAACCCAAACCCACAAAAGTAGTATCAAAAGTTGTGTACATTAAAATTGTTGGGATTTCAGCTTCAACAAATAAGAGGGAGAGTGCCTAGAATTACCAAAACCTCTTTATTTTTATGTATGTGTTTCAAGGGAAGACTGCCCTTACAGGCTAAAGAAGGGTTCATTACAATGCCTGAACTGCAGCTCACAACTTAAAAGAATGACATTTACCCTGTCAGCACCATTTTTTTTTCCCCACCTTTGCTTAATATCTAACACAAGTAATGCTTCCAAGAGCCAACAAAGCTTGGAAGACCTATGCAGTGGTAGTATTTGGTAAAAGTTGATAACCCCACACCCCACGGAGGGTTTACAGCAAAGAAGCAGGCAACAGACAGCTGGTGCTGGAGCAATCAAGAAGCTGGAACATAGGCATAAGTAAGACAGAAGCTGAGTATTATAAATGTATATAAAGATACGTTTTAGTTAAACATGGTGTTAGAGATTTTGTATTTAAATAATTTTATTAGAGTTTTTCCCTTTTTCAGATGTTCACAACAATTTCAGTAGGAGGAGTATAAAAAAGCCCACAGTGTATACCTGGTCTGAAGTGAAGTGGCTGCTTCTCCAGAATTCTGTCCAAAAAGGCTCAGCAAAAGGAAGAATATTTTGTAAATTTCTTTTACTGCAAATCAAATTATTTTTTTGTTAGGCTACTAAGTCTTTGTGATCAGACTGCTTGACTGCCAGGCCTTCCCACAGTTATTCAGCCCTTCTGGACATTTTTAACTGATATAAGGGGAAGAAAAATATCTTGGAATGAATACATCTAATGAAAATTAGTGCCTTTGTAGAAGTAAAAGCCTTCACTGAGAAAAAACGACAGCACTCAGTTGTTAGATACTCTGTTTGGTAGCCCATTAGCCCGTCATCAACAACACTTACAGCTGCAGATTTGTCATATTTCTTTCTCTGTGGGAGTGTTGTTGCATTGGGAGGGTGGAGAGAACTAAGGACGTAAATCTGTAGAAAAATCTCTTTGTTAGTACTGCTACCTACAGAACACCCTAATGCTTCTATTTTTAGATGATGATGATGAAATCAGTATTTTCAAAACAGAAATTGATTCAGTGCAAAAAAATTAAGAAAGGCCTTTCTTTGGGTGAGATGAAGTATTGGGCTGACCAAATGGCCATGGGAAACCTTAGGAAATATTAAAATAGAATAATAATATTAGGTAAAAACAAACAGAAACATCCTTTGCCATTGGAAGGGGATTGGAGGTTAGGTCCGTCCTTTGACTTTGTTCTTTTCCTATGCATGTAGGTGAATGTATGACCTTCACTTACACAAACAACTGCAGTATACTTCTTAGTTGGGCCATTTGAACACCATTAGGTGTTCAAAATAACATAGCATGAGTGCTGTGCAGCCCTGCAGAAGGAAGCTGCTCAAATATGTATTTGTGGGGACAGTTTTACAAAAGCTCACATTACTGCAATTACAATTACTAAGATTACTTAGATCATCTGCAGGAAAACCTCTGAGTGCTGAGCAGATGTATCATTGTTCCAGTGCATGAAACCTTGAAGATGAGTATCAAATAATTTTCTTGTTTAGTGAAGATCTAATGAAAAAAGTGTCATTAGGTTACCTGCATGCTTGCAGAATGAATACCTCTGTTAGTTGTATGTTTAAATGTATATATGTGTCAGATTTGGGCCTAAAAAAGTGATACAAAGTGTGATATAATCAAATCTGAATCATAAAGATCATCTAAAAACCTCCCCAAATCCATTTACGATCTTCACATTGCTATTACACAGGTGTTCAAAAATTGAAAAAAAAAAGTAGGTACCAGTTAAGGTTAGGTGTGAGTGGCGTTTACATAAAAGGTAAGTTAGTGACGAAAAGAAAAACAAAATGCTGAAGTGTTTTTTAAAATTTGAAGTAGAGTGTATTAGCTTCTAAAAAAGCAACACAGAGGTTAGTATAATGAACTTGACTGATACAGACTGATTGCTTAATGCACCATACAGTCCCCAGACTGCTTTCTGACTGCTGAAAACACATTGGAGCAAAACATCAACTTGTTGGTGGTTTGTCGTCTTTCTCCATTGAAGGGCAACATATAAGTCATGTATCTGAATTTGTAGGGAAGATAAAACTTAGAGATTTTTAGAGGGATAAATACCAGCAATTTAGGCCTAGGTTCAAAAATGATGTCTGAGGAAGTACTTTTTCTAGTCAAGAAATACCACTCAAAGATTTATGTTACTTTGCCATTGAAACTGTTCCTCTGAGATCAGATGCAAAGCTGCAGATTTATACAATGTTGGTGAGCTCAGATACTAGGCATTTGTCTATTTATCTGATCAAGGAAAGATAAACAGTTACGTTAAAAAGAGTCTGGAGCAGCTTTGGAATGCAGAAGGCTCAGTTTATTCAACTCAAAAAGCAAGTACTAGCCACTTAAAAAAGCCATGTGATTAAGATGAGTCATTCTTGGCAGATACATACTACATTAGAAAGGAAAATCATCTCGATTTCAGTGCTATAATGCTAAACAGAACCTCATATATATTATGAAAAATGTGGAGAGAACTTAGGCGTCTAAATACAAGCAAATTATAAATTTGGCTGTACCTTTATGTTTACTTTGAAAATGCCTGGGAGAAGTTAAGAATTTTTTTTTAATCTTCCAATCTGTGTTTTTTTTTTTCTCTTTTATTACAAGGTTCTGTGTCATTACATATGCTCTTCTTTGCAAACTCATTCCAGCATAGATTGTTATGATATGCGAAGCATTGCATGTTTTTACCAAGAGAAATTTGTTTTAAGAAGAAAAAGACACAACTTCATGAATATGGAGGGTGAAGTTAATTAAGGTATTTCATTATACAGAACAGTAACTTTCTTGGTCCTATATGTTACCAGGTGATGAGGGTGCCGAAATACAGAAATATGAAATACAAAAGTATTCCTTCCTTCCTTCCTTCCTTCCTTCCTTCCTTCCTTCCTTCCTTCCTTCCTTCCTTCCTTCCTTCCTTCCTTCCTTCCTTCCTTCCTTCCT
>NW_024963209.1:717-1424 GCF_019238085.1 Lagopus leucura | reverse complement strand
GACCCCAAATGCATCCCCTAAATAGGGAGCCCCAATGGGACCCCATAAATGGGGACCCCATAAATGGAGACCCTACAAATGGAGACCCCACAAATGGGGGTCCTACAAATGGGGACCCTAAATGAGGTCCCTCTATTGAGCACCCCACAAATGGACCCCAAATGCATCCCCTAAATGGGGAGCCCCAATGAGACCCCATAAATGGAGACCCCACAAATGGGGGTCCTACAAATGGGGGTCCTACAAATGGGGACCCTAAATGGGGGCCCTCTATTGAGCACCCCACAAATTGACCCCAAATGCATCCCCTAAATAGGGAGCCCCAATGGGACCCCATAAATGGGGACCCACAAATGGGGACCCCACAAATGGAGACCCCGTAAATGGGGACCCTAAATGGGGACCCTCTATTGAGCACCCCACAAATGAGACCCCACAAATTGACCCCAAAATGAATCCCCTAAATAGGGAGCCCCAATGAGACCCCATCAATGGAGACCCCACAAATGGGGGTCCTACAAATGGGGGTCCTACAAATGGGGACCCTAAATGAGGTCCCTCTATTGAGCACCCCACAAATGGACCCCAAATGCATCCCCTAAATGGGGAGCCCCAATGAGACCCCATCAATGGAGACCCCACAAATGGGGACCCCACAAATGGAGACCCCACAAATGGGGGGCACAGAATGGGGACCCTAAATGGGG
>NW_024963209.1:0-707 GCF_019238085.1 Lagopus leucura | reverse complement strand
GACCCCAAATGCATCCCCTAAATAGGGAGCCCCAATGGGACCCCATAAATGGGGACCCCATAAATGGAGACCCTACAAATGGAGACCCCACAAATGGGGGTCCTACAAATGGGGACCCTAAATGAGGTCCCTCTATTGAGCACCCCACAAATGGACCCCAAATGCATCCCCTAAATGGGGAGCCCCAATGAGACCCCATAAATGGAGACCCCACAAATGGGGGTCCTACAAATGGGGGTCCTACAAATGGGGACCCTAAATGGGGGCCCTCTATTGAGCACCCCACAAATTGACCCCAAATGCATCCCCTAAATAGGGAGCCCCAATGGGACCCCATAAATGGGGACCCACAAATGGGGACCCCACAAATGGAGACCCCGTAAATGGGGACCCTAAATGGGGACCCTCTATTGAGCACCCCACAAATGAGACCCCACAAATTGACCCCAAAATGAATCCCCTAAATAGGGAGCCCCAATGAGACCCCATCAATGGAGACCCCACAAATGGGGGTCCTACAAATGGGGGTCCTACAAATGGGGACCCTAAATGAGGTCCCTCTATTGAGCACCCCACAAATGGACCCCAAATGCATCCCCTAAATGGGGAGCCCCAATGAGACCCCATCAATGGAGACCCCACAAATGGGGACCCCACAAATGGAGACCCCACAAATGGGGGGCACAGAATGGGGACCCTAAATGGGG
>NW_024963208.1:951-3283 GCF_019238085.1 Lagopus leucura | reverse complement strand
GAGGACCCCCGGCCTCGGTCCCAGAGCCCCCCGCCTGCCCAGCACCATGCGGCCCCTCGGTGACGCCTCCCTCGGTGACGCTTCTCGTGCCGCCGTCCGCCATGGGGACATCGCCTGGAGTGGCATCTCCTATGGTGGCATCTGCCGTGGTGGCATCAGCTATAGTGGCACTTCCCATGGTGACATCCCCCATGGGGGCATCTCCTATGGTGGCATCTCCAACAGTGGCACTTCCCGTGGTGGCATCTGCCCTGGTGACATCTCTCATGATGACATCTCCCATGGTGGCATCTCCCATGGGGACACCTTCCATGGTGGCATCTCTTATGGTGGCATCTCCAACAGTAGCACTTCCCACGGCGACACATCCTATGGTGACACCTCCCATGGTGGCATCTCCCACGGTGACATCTCTTATGATGACATCCCCCATGGTGGCATCTGCCCTGGTGACATCTCTCATGATGACATCCCCCATGGTGGCATCTCCTATGGTGACATCTCCCATGGTGGCATCTCCAACAGTGACATCTCCAACAAGGACACTGTCATCAGTGACACCTTCCACGGTGACATCTCTTGTGGTGGCATCTCCAACAGTGGCACTTCCCACGGTGACACCTTCCATGGTGGCATCTCTCACAGTGACATCTCCAACAAGGACATCATCCACAGTGACACCTTCCATGGTGACATCTCTTATGGTGGCATCTCCAACAGTGACACCTCCCATGGTGGCATCTCCCATGGTGACACCTTCCATGGTGGCATCTCCCATGGTGACATCTCCAACAAGGACACTTTCATCAGTGCCACCTTCCACGGTGACATCTTCCATGGTGGCATCTGCCCTGGTGACATCTCTCATGATGACATACTCCATGGTGGCATGTCCTACAATGACACCTCCCATGGGGATACCTTCCACAGTAACAACTCTTATGGTGGCATCTCCAACAGTGGCACTTCCCTTGGTGACACCTTCCATGGTGGCATCTCCGACAGTGACATCTCCAACAAGGACATCATCCACAGTGCCACCTTCCATGGTGACATTTCTTATGGTGGCATCTCCAACAGTGGCACTTCCCATGGGGACACCTCTCACGATGGCATCTCCCATGGTGGCATCTCCAACGGTGACATCTCCAACAAGGACACTGTCATCAGTGACACCTTCCATGGTGACATCTCTTATGGTGGCATCTGCAACAGTGGCACTTCCCTTGGTGACACCTCCCATGGTGGCATCTCCAACAAGGACACTTCCCACGATGGCATCTCCAACAGTGGCACTTCTCACGGTGACATTTCCCACGGTGACATCTCCTATGGTGACATCATCCACAGTGACACCTCCCACAGTGACATCTCCTATAGTGGCATCTCCCACAGTGACATCTGCCACGGTGGCATCTCCTACGGTGACACATCCCACGGTGGCATCTCCCACTGCTTCTGCCACAGAGGAGCCTCCTGCCGTGTCATCTCTCACCGTGACTTTCCAATTGGTGGCACTTTGTATGGTGGCATCTCCCCCTTTGGTGACAACTTGCTGGATGTCACCTCCCACGACAGCACTTCCCATCGTGGTGGCATCTTCCAGGGCAGTGACAGCGTGTGCAGTGGTGGCATCTCCAGCGGTGGCATCTCCAGTGGTGACATCTCCGTTGGTGACATCCTTTGCAGTTCTGTGTCCCCAGCCAGGAGTCCCTCCCAAGTTGGTGGCATCTCCCATGGCACCAGTGCCACCTCCACCTCCAGCACCTCCCACGGTGACACCCCCCACAGTGCCATCACCGATGGCGCCGTCACCTCCCGCAGCGGTGACGTCCCTCGGGGTGGTGGTGGCACCTTCTGCAGTGGCGTCTCCCTCCGTGGTGGCACCTCCCATCCTTGTGTCACCTCCCACACTGGTGGCACGTCCAGCGGTGGCGTCTCCACTGGTGACACCCTCCATGGTGGCATCCCCAATGGAGCCGTGCTTCAGGACAGTGACGGCTCCTGCAGCGGTGACATCCCAAGTGCTGACGTCCCCAACGGTGACATCGCCAGCAGTGACATCTCCAACGGTGACAACCCCAGCGGTGGCATGCCTTGTGATGTCGTGTCTCATGATGGTGACATCCCTGATGGTGACATCCTCACTGATGTCACCTCCAACGGTGACAGGCCCAGTGGTGTCACCTCCTGTGGTGCTGGCATCTCCAATGGTGACACCTCCAATGGCGTCGTGCCCAGTGGTGTCACCTCCTGTGGTGGTGACATCCCCAATGGTGACACCTCCAATGGTGACACCTCCAACGGTGACATCTCCAATGGTGGCATCTCC
>NW_024963208.1:0-941 GCF_019238085.1 Lagopus leucura | reverse complement strand
CTCCTGTGGTGGTGACACCTCCAACGGTGACATCTCCAATGGTGGCATCTCCATCAATAGTGACACGCTCAGTGGTGTCACCTCCCGTGGTGGTGACATCTCCAATGGTGACATCTCCAATGGTGCTGTTCCCACTTATGTCTCCTCCCACAGTGGTGACATCTCCAACAGTGACATCTCCGATGGTGGCATCTCCAATGGTGTTGTACCCAGCGGTGTCACCTCCCATGCTGGTGACATCTCCAGCGGTGACACCTCCAATGGTGACATCTCCAATGGTGACATTGGTGACACCCACAGTGGTGACATCTCCAATGGTGACATGCCCACTTATGTCACCTCCCACGGTGGTGACACCTCCAACGATGACATCTCCAATGGTGGCATCTCCATCAATAGTGACACACTCAGTGGTGTCACCTCCCATGGTGGTGACATCTCCAACAGTGACATCTCCAACAGTGACATCTCCAATGGTGACATCTCCAATGGTGTCGTGCCCAGTGGTGTCACCTCCTACGGTGGTGACATCTCCAACAGTGACATCTCCAACGGTGACATCTCCAATGGTGTCGTGCCCAGTGGTGTCACCTCCTACAGTGGTGACATCTCCAACGGTGACATCTCCAACGGTGACATGCCCACTTATGTCACCTCCCACGGTGGTGACGTCTCCAATGGTGACATCTCCACTGGTGACATGCCCACTTACATCACCTCCCATGGTGGTGACACCCCCAATGGTGACATCTCCACCCTCCCACCCCCCCCCCGCTCCCCCCGCCGCCCCCCCCCCCCTCCCGCCCCCCCCGCCGGTCCCCCCCCCTCCTGGTCCTCCTGCTCCTGCTGACCCCCCACCCCCCACCGGCCGGCGGCGCCACCTTCAAGGTGGGCCTGATGGGCCCCTGGCTGTGCGACCCGGTGACGTCCCGCGCCCTCCC
>NW_024963207.1:0-1564 GCF_019238085.1 Lagopus leucura | reverse complement strand
CTCCTTTTTTCTTTTCCCTCCTTTCTTCTTCTTTCTCCTTTTTCCTTTTTTTTTCTTTTCAATTTTCTTTTTTTTTCCCCCCCCCCCCCCTCCCCCTTTTCTCTGTTTTCTTTTTACCTTCTTTTTCCTCTTTCCCTTTTTCCTTTTTCCATTTTCCCTTTTTCACCCTGACATGATTTTCATGACACACGGGGAAGCCAACCCTTGGTGGAAGAGTTCTACCGCATTTTCTTGCTCCATCACCCCCACATCAGAGCTGCTCGGCCAGCCTTGCAGCTTCCATTGCCCACGGACTGTGGGTTCATGCAGGGAAGCAGAGGAAGCATTATCCTTTTTTCCTACAGACACTTGTGCAGGAGTCGTTCGGGGATTTGTGATGAATGGGCACAGGGCTGCTCACATCCCTGACACACCAAGCGGCATCTTCAGATGGGAACTGCCACCCATAATGTACACCTAACCTGTTTTTACTCTGAGAATTTTAAATAATGAACAGCCTTCGTTGCATAACGAGGCCACTATAAATCATCCGAGCTGCACCTGGAGACTTTGGACAGATGAGTTACATCCCCACAGGGCCGTCTGCTGCTCCAGACACAGCGCTGAGCACACGGCAGGTGATCCCCATCCAGGTGTGGCATCACAGCCCTGCAGTGCATTCGGGTCGGCGTGAAGCTGAGCGCTCAGAATCTGCCGTGCCATCAGAGATCCAGGGCGCACACACACACACAACACACAGGTGTCCCTGAGGGAGAAGCGCTGCGGGGGTTTGTGTGCGTGTGTTTGATGGAACGGAGCGACCGCTGGGCGTGTGTGTGAGTGACGGAGCGCTGTGAGCTCCGTTTCAGGTGCGTGACACAGGGATGGCCACGTCCAGGTGTGTGACACGCGGACGGCCATCTTTGGGGTGCGGCAGCGCAGAGCCATCCCTCGTCATTGGTTTTGGCGTTATGTCCATGTCAGCGCGGCGGGAACTGCTGCCCTACGAAAGAATAAATGGTATAAATTGTACGGGAAGCAGCTCTCCCCTAACCGCGGCTCGATAGCGCCGCACCTTGCCAGGAGATAGCAGGCGGGTGATAAGGGTGGGAGCAGCAGCGGGCGGGGCCGGGCTGGATGGGGCCGGGGGACAATCGAGGAAGGAACAGGAATCCAATAAGGAAGTAATTTGGAGCTGAAGCGTGCCTTGCTTCTGCTAGGACGTAAGGCAGCTCCAAGTGCCCAGAACGTTCCGATTCCTCCAAAAACACTCTTCGAAGCAGAGAAAAAAAGGCGAGCGAAAAGTCACGGACTGGGAGATGTGTGTGAGCAGCATTCTCCGATCCCGTGGCGGGTCACAAAAACGACACAAAGCAAACGTGGAGCTCGGACGGGCACACGGCCCAACCGCGGCCACAGCAGCGACGGACCCGGCAGAAGGGAAGCGCCGACTTCCCGGCGGCACTCCTGCCCGTCCGTTCATGCCCCAGAACGACCGCCCCTCGGCGTCGCTCCCCACGGGCCAGGCCCGCCGCCGGGGACGCCGCACAGCCGCGCAGCGCCCCGACGGGCCGCGGCCGAGAGC
>NW_024963206.1:0-3619 GCF_019238085.1 Lagopus leucura | reverse complement strand
CCACACCCCCACATCCCACACCTTACATCCCATACCCCTACATCCCACACCTTATGCCCCATATCCCATGTCCCGTGTCCTCTGTCTCATACCCCATATCCCATATCCCACACCCCGTGCCCCACCTCCCACATCTCCCATACCCCACATCCCACAGCCCAACATCCCATATCCCACATCCCATGTCCCATATCCCCACATCCTATACCCCACACCCCATGTCCCTCATCTCATATCCCATGTCTCCCATATCCCACATCTAACATCCCAAATCCCATATCTCGTATCTCCCACATCCCATGTCCCAATAACTCATATCCCACATCCCAATACCCCACATCCCATATCCTAAATCCTATGTTCCACGTCCCGATAACTCACATCCCACATCCAATGTCCCACACCACACATCCCATATCTCATACCCCAATATCCAACGTCCCACATCCTATATCCCACGTCCCAATATCTCCTATCCCATATCCACCATATCCCACACCTCCCAATATCCCACACCCCATATCCTACACCCCATGCCAATATCCCACACCCCATATCCCATATCCTACACCCCATGTTTCTCATCCCAATAACTCATATCCCACACCCCACATCCCATGTCCAATATCCCAATAACTCATAGCCCCCACCCCACACCCCATATCCACCATATCCCACATCCCATATCTCATGTCCCACATCCTATATCCTACGTTCCATACTCTAATAACTTACATCCCATATCCTGACTCCCATATCCCCCACCCCACATCCCATCTGTCCCATATCCCACACCCCACAAATCCCACACCCCACACCTCCTATCCCACACCTCCCCCCAACCCCCCCCCCCCCGCCCCCCCCCCAGCAGTGCAGCTCTCAGCCCCGCCGCCGTCCTGCCTCCATTGCTGCACATCCCAAGGGCGGCAGGCAGCCACCAGCAGGCAGCGCCCCCTGCAGGGCACGGCTGCCCCCTGCCCCCCCCCCCCCCCCCCCTACCTGACGATGACCCCGGGCCGCAGGTCGAAGTTCTTCTTGACGATGTCCAGCAGCTCCCTCTCGCTCTTCTGCGAGGTGCCGTAATGGAAGATGGAGATGGAGAGCGGGTGGGAGACACCGATGGCGTAGGAAACCTGCGAGCAGGGGGGGCAGCTGAAGGCAGGGGGCGGGGAGGAAAGGGGGAGGAAGGGGGCAGGAAAGGGGCAGGAAAGGGGGAGGAAAGGGGGGGGGAAGGGGGAAGAAAGGGGGAGGAAGGGGGGAGGAAGGGGGGAGGAAGGAAGGGGGGAGGAAGGAAGGGGGGAGGAAAGAGGAGGAAAGGGGGGAGGAGGAAGGGGGCAGACAGAAGGGGGCAGACAGAAGGGGGCAGGAGGGGCCGAGGGCCGGAACCCACCTGCACCAAGACGCGGCGGCAGAGCCCGGCTTTGATGAGCGACTTGGCGACCCAGCGCGCGGCGTAGGCGGCCGATCGATCCACCTTGGTGTAATCCTTGCCGGAAAAAGCCCCTCCGCCGTGCGCCCCCCAGCCCCCGTACGTATCCACGATGATCTTCCGCCCCGTCAGCCCGGCGTCGCCCTGCGCAGGACGGCGGCGTCAGCGCGGCTGCGGCACCGGGAGCCCCGGGGACGAAGGGGACGGCGCCGTACCTGGGGGCCGCCGATGACGAAGCGGCCGCTGGGCTGCAGGTGGTAGATGGTGTCCTCGTCCAGGTACTTGCAGGGAACCACGGCTTTGATCACTTTCTCCTTCAGGGCGTCCCGCATCTCGTCCAGGCAAACCTCCTCGTCGTGCTGCACCGAGATGACGATGGTGTGCACACGGATGGGGATGACGGCGCCGCGGTCCTGCATGTACTGCACTGTGACCTGGGGGGGGGACAGAGGTCAGAGAGGGGATGGGAACCAGGGGGAACGGCTGGGGGACAAGCAGGGACCGAGAGGGACCCAACAGGGACACTGAGGGACCAACAGGGACATTGGGGGACCCAACAACAGTGACTGAGGGACCCAGAAGTGACACCCAGGGACCAACAGGGACATTGAGGGACCAAAAGTGGCACTGAGACACCCACAAGTGACACCAAGGGGACCAACAGTGGCACCCAGGGACCAACAGGGACATTGAGGGACTCAACTGTGACACTGAGGGACTGACAGGGACACTAAGGGACCCAACAACAGTGATTGAGGGACCCAGAAGTGACACCAAGGGGACCAACAGTGGCACCGAGGGACCAACAGGGACATCGAGGGACCCAACTGTGGCACTGAGGGACCAACAGGGACACTGAGGGACCCAGCAGCAGTGATTGAGGGACCCAGAAGTGACATTGAGGGACCAACAGTGGCACCCAGGGACCAACAGGGACATCGAGGGACCCAAAAGTGACGCTGAGGGACCCACAGTGATATTGGGGCACCCAATTTTGACACTGAGGGACCCAACAACAGTGATCAAGGGACCCAGAAGTGACACTGATGGACCAACAGTGGCACCCAGAGACCAACAGTGTCACTGGGGGACCCACAATGACACTGAGTGACCAAAAGTGGCACTGAGGGACCCAAAAGCGACACTGAAGGACCCAACAACGATTGAGAGATCCAGAAGTGGCACCCAGGGACCAACAGTGACACTGAGAGACCCACAATGATACTGGGGGACCCAACTGTGACATTGAGGGACCCAGCAGCAGTGACTGAGGGACCCAGAAGTGACACTGAGGGACCAACAGTGGCACCCAGGGACCAACAGGGACACTGGGAGACCCACAGTGATTTTGGGGGGCCCAATAACATGACCAACAGACCCAGAAGTGACACGAAGGGACCCAACAGTGGCACTAAAGTGTTAACAGGGACATAGAGGGACCTAAGGACAGGGATTGATAGACCCAGAAGTGACAGTGAGGACACAAGTGTGATATCCAATGACACAACAGTGACATTAAAGGGCCCAACAGTGACACCAAGGAACCCAGAAGTGACACCAAGAGCCCAGAAGTGGCACTGAGGGACCCAAAAGTGGCACCAAACGGCCCAACAGTGGCACTCAGGGACCCAACAGTGACACCGAAGGACCCAGAAGTGACACCAAATGGTCCAGAAGTGGCACCCAGGGACCCAAGAGTGGCACCCAGGGGCCCAGCTGTGACATCAAATGGCCCAACAGTGGCACCCAGGGACTCAAGAATGGCATGAGAGGCCCAGCTGCGACACCGAGGGACCCAACAGTGGCACCCAGGGAACCAACAGTGACACCAAATGGTCCAGAAGTGCCACTCATGGACCCAAGAGCGGCACGAGGGACCCAGAAGTGACACCAAATGGCCCAACAGAGGCACCCAGGGACACAAGAGTGGCATGAGGGGCCCAGCAGCGACACCCCCGGACTCACGATGCCACCGAGGGCCCCGCAGTGCCCCCAAAGGCCCCGCAGTGCCCCCAGCGGAGCCCACCTGCGTCTTGGAGTCAGGGCGCAGCCATGGCAGGCTGCCGTTGCGGCGCAGCTCGGCCAGCTTGGCATTGAGTTTGTGCGCCAGCACGATGGTGAGCGGCATGCACTCCTCCGTCTCGTCCGTGGCGTAACCGAACATCAGGCCCTGCCGCCGCAAAAAGGGGC
>NW_024963205.1:0-3851 GCF_019238085.1 Lagopus leucura | reverse complement strand
CCTTTGGTTTGGTAGGTGGGGATTGTGGAAGCAATGCCACCCCCCCCACCCCCCAATCCCACACTGTGATGGGAGATCAGGTCCTGGACCACCTGAGGACCTGAACATCCAGGAGTCTTTGGGTCCTGATGAGACGAGTCCCAGACTTCTGAGGGAATTCAGTGCTGCAGTCGCTGAGCCACTGTCAGTGGTATTTGAGAAGTTGAGGCAGTCAGGTGAAGTCCCTGGTGAGCAGAAAAAAGGCGACAGCACAGCTGTTATTACAGATAGAAAGGATGACCCTGGGAACTGCCAACATGTCAGTCTCATCTCCGTGCTGGGAAAAATCACGGAGCAGATCCCTCTGGAATTGACTCTGAAGCATGTTCCAGTGCGTCACCACCCTCTGTATGAAAAGCTTCCTCCTAATAACCAACCTAAACCTCCCGTCTCAGTTTAAAACCATTTCCCCTTGTCCTATCACAATCCACCCTCATAAACACCCGTTTCCCTTCCTGCTTATACACTCCCTACAAGTACTGGAAGGCTGCAATGAGTTCTCCCCCAAGCCTTCTCTTCTCCAAGCTGAACAAGCCCACTTCCCTCAACCTTTTCTTGTAGGAGAGCTGCTCCAACCATCTGATCATCTCAGTACCTCCTCTGGACCTGCTCCATGAGCTCCACGTCCTTCCTGTGCTGGGGGCCCCAGGCCTGGATGCAGCACTGCAAATGAAGCCTCACAAGAGCCGAGCAGATGGGGATGATCACCTCCCTCTCCCTGCTGGCTGCTCCTCTTTTAATGCAGTCCAGAACACAGCTGGCCTTCCAGGCTGCAAGCGCACTCTGCTGGCTCGTGTCCAGCTTCTCACCCACCAGGATCTGCAAATCCTTCTCTGTGGGTCTGCTCTCAAGGTGTTCTTTGCTGAGTTTGTACAAACATCTGGAATTGTCCCTTCATCAGTGACATTGACAGTGGGGTCAAGTGCACCCTAATGACACCAAGCTGTGGGGTGTGGTGACACACCAGAGGGACCTCAACAGGCTGAATAGTGGGCACTCAGCAGTGTACCTTCCTGGCCCAGAAAGCCAACCGTATGCTGGGCTCCATTCAAAGATGTGTGGTCAGTAGGCGAAGGGAGGCGGTCCTGCCCCTCTGTTCTGCGCTGTGAGACCTCACCTGGAGGTGCTGTGTCTGGATGTGGATGTCCGCAGTGCAGGACAGATGTGGAGCTGTTGGAGCACATCCAGAGAACAGCCACAAATATGAACTGAGGGATGGAATGCCTTTCCTATAAAGAGAGAGAGCTGGAGCTGCTCAGCCTGGAGAAGTGAAGGCTCCAAGGTGATCTGGTAACAGCCTTTCAATACTTGAAGGCAAGAACAAGGAAAGATTTAGCCTAGATATAAAGAAAATCTTGTACAGTGAGGGTGGTGACACAGTGGAACAGGTTACCCAGACATGTGATGGATGCCCTGTCCCTTCCAAGGTGAGGCTGGGTCAGCCTCCGGGCGACCTGATCTGGCTGTGGATGTTCCTGTTCGTTGTGTGGCAGTTGGACGAGATCACCACCAATGGTACCAGGTACTCCAGCTGGGATAATCCACATCCGTCACAGAGCCTCTCTGGGCCAGTCCCAGTATTCAGCAGACCAGGGGCTTCACTTCATCACGCTGTTGGGGACCAGAGCTGCAGAGCTATTGAATGCAGGCCAGGGGGTGGGAGGAAGAGGAATTGGGATTTGGGTGTCATACAGATTAGGAAACTAACAGCATCTCCAGACAATTAGGATGGAGATATCTGGGGTGATGCTGAGTACAGCAGTCCAAAAGAGGACAATCCTTGGCTTTCTATAAAGATGAAGATTTATTACACCTAAGGGTGCACAGAATGCCCTTAAACAACTCTGCATGGTTGGAAGCAGTGCATAACAGCCCTGAAATAAAGAAAGTTACCCCATTCCAAAGATGAACGCTCAGCTGACACTGCCAAGGAAGTAGTCTCCAGGTACAGATGCTGCCCTTATGGCTTCCACCCCTTAAAAGTGGTCAGGATACTAAAAAGTAAAAAAATATAATTTAAAAAAAAAAAAAAAAGGGGAGATTGCAGCCCTGAAGTGAAGAAGAAACCACTTACACCCTTCTCAAAGGCCAAAACTCACCCCTGCTCCACAGGAGACAGTCTCCAGAGATCAACATTACCCTTACATCTGTCAGCACTTAAATGTGGTCAGGATGCCCAAAAAAAAAACAAAAGGGAAAGGTCACAACCCTAAAATAAGAAGGAATCACTCATCCTTTCTCAAGGACCAGACCTCACCCCACACTCCCAAGGAGACAGCCTCTAAAGACAGATACCACCTTAAAGGCTGCCAGCCCTTAAGTGGGGTCAGGATCCTCCCAAAAACAAGATATTGCAACCCTGGAATAAAGAATCACTCACCCTGTTTCAAGGGTTCACCCCACACTCTAAAGGAAGTAGTCTCCAGGTGCAGTTGCTGCTCTTTCTGCTGACAGACCTTAAATGTGGTCAGGAGCCCCCCAGAAAGTGAAATTACAATCCACCAATAAAAAAGAAATCAATGACCCCATTACAAAAATAAACACTCAGCCCACACCCCAAAGGAAGCAGTCTCCATACAGAGATGCTACCCTTACAACTTTCAGCCCTTAAAAGCAGTCAGGATCCCCAAAAACAGAAAAACAAGAGCCCTACAATAAAGCATCAATCACTCACCCCATTCCAAAGAGCAGAACTCACTCCCAACACTCCCAAGGAGGCAGTTCCCAAGCAGAATGCTGCCCTTGCTGTTCCCAGCCCTTAAATATGGGCAGGGAGGGGTGGAGCCAAGCTCAGCCCTATCCGGTCCCACAGGTAAATTGCTTCCACCTGTGCTGGCAGGGCTGGCCACACCCCTCACCAGGTGCTCAATCACTGCTTCAGACTGTAAACAACAACAACAAAAAAGACTAATTACAAGCAGGTGATTGGATCTGCCTGTCCGGCAAGGGGAGTTTGATCAAAGGATGAGCAACAATGGCATGCATATTTTGATTGAAGTCTGTCCTCAAAAGCATTCAGTAAAATTTCTAATAGATAGGGGAGCACAAATTTCAGTACTGGTACAGCACACAAATTTCAGTACTGATACAGCAAGATGCTGAAAAGCTGTGTGTGCAGCCTGGATGGCAGAGTTGAGATCACCGGTGTGATCGGAGCGAGCGCTGTTTGCCAAACTAGTGGGGACAGCTTGTGGCTCTCCAGTGAGAAACGTGTCGCCTACTTTCTTTGTAATTAAAGCCCATTGTGAAAACAATTCAGGATTTGACATAATCAGTGGGTGAACCTAGCACCTGCCTGTATGGCAGTGTGTGGCCTTTTGGGTCAAGTTTCAATCCCAGACTCCAAAGAAATAGGGAGGCTGCAGCGTGTGCACTTTATGCAGCCCCTGTGCTCCCTGAATCAGGGGTCGCTAACGTACCACTATACCCCATTTCTGCTGCAGCATGATGTGGGATTTCTGAACTCACAGCAGGTTTGGAGAAAAGACAAATTGTTTCCAGAACAGACTCCCCACATAACTCATTGTCATCTGGTTCGGAAACCAGATGGAAGGTGGTGATTAACAATCGATTATCGGTGTCTGAAAGCTTATACAGCCCTGCTAGGAGCTGCTGTCCCAAACCTTGCTTACTTGGCAAGCAAGTTGGGGTGATGCCATGGAGTGATGCTGGGATGACACTGGTGTGAAGTTGTGGACTGAGCCTGGAGAGTGACGCTGGGGGGTGATGCTGGGGTATTGCGGGTTGGGGGGGGGGGGAAATCAGAGAGAGAGAGATACTCGATGGAGACACTGGGGTGACTTAGTGTGATG
>NW_024963204.1:0-2837 GCF_019238085.1 Lagopus leucura | reverse complement strand
CCCGCAATGCTGAAGAGAAGGCCAAGAAGGCCATCACCGATGTGAGTCGTGGCTCTTTCACTGCTGATGGCCGACACATTTCTCCCAAGAAGTCTCTGACTCCAAACTGGCTTTGCTGCTTTGCCTCTCCAGGCGGCCATGATGGCAGAAGAGCTGAAGAAGGAGCAGGACACCAGTGCCCACCTGGAGAGGATGAAGAAGAACTTGGACCAGACGGTGAAGGACCTGCAGCTCCGTCTGGATGAGGCAGAGCAGCTGGCCCTGAAGGGAGGCAAGAAGCAAATCCAGAAGCTGGAGGCCAGGGTGCGTAGGGCTGGTATTTGTGCAAGTGTGTGCAATGCCAGGTCAGAGATAGCAGGGAAGCTCCAAATATGGGCTTTTCATTGCAGGTGCGGGAGCTGGAAGGGGAGGTTGATGCTGAACAGAAGCGCAGCGCTGAAGCTGTGAAGGGTGTGCGCAAGTACGAGAGGAGGGTGAAGGAGCTGACCTACCAGGTAAGGCTGATGGCATCTTTGTGTTGACATAGCATTCTGTAGGAAGCCACTGCATTTCTCTATGAACTCCAAGAGGAAATGTCATTTTGTCGTGTGGGGAAAATAATTTCTCTCTCTTTCCTGCTTACTGTCTGCTTTAGTCTGAGGAAGACCGGAAGAATATTCTTAGACTCCAGGATCTGGTGGACAAACTGCAGATGAAGGTGAAATCCTACAAGAGACAAGCTGAGGAGGCTGTAAGTATTTCTGGTAGAGTTAACAAATATAACTTCCTAAGGTGGAACAGAAAATATATCAGGGACTTGGAAAGTATAGAAACTGGTGAATAATGATGGCTTCAACTGGATATCGTTTTATGTTTACCTTCAAGAGACTCCTCCTTATGAAGCCTCTGTTCAATGGTTTACCTAGAGAAGTTTAATGGCTCTAGTAACATATTCCTGATAATATAACTGGCGTTGCTTTATTTGGGCCATGCTGTTTTCAGGGGTAAACTGAGAGATATGCCGTAGTCTCTTTCATACTGGAGGGCAGACTGGCAGATAGGGCTCACAACCATTCTCTTAGCTGATAAATTTCTGAGGTCTGATTTCTTCCTCCACACAGCCAAGTACAGAGAAATTTTGCTGAACTATGATGTGTGGTTGATTTGAGAGGGGGAGATTTAGGGCATCTTAACTGACTTACCTCTTTCATGTTCCTCACCTTATATTAGGGATTGCAGAACTAGGACACTGAACCAGAAGAGGAGATAGAAATTTTTAGTTCATCTGTTGAACTGGAAAAAAGTTTCCATTTTCTCTGCAAAGCAATCAACTTCCTAAAAAAAGTAGTGAGTTAAGAGTTACTTCCCACAGAGTCTGGGAGTGTGGATTGCAAGAGGTTTGTATGGCTATGGAAGGGAATCACAGAATCACAGAATTGTAGGGGTTGGAAGGGACCTCCAGAGATCATTGAGTCCAACCCCCCTGCCAAAGCAGGTTCCCTACACCAGGTCGCACCGGTTGGCATCCAGGCAGGTCTTGAACATCTCCAGAGCAGGAGACTTCACCACCTCCCTGGGCAGCCTGTTCCAGTGCTCCGTCACCTCACTGTAAAGAAGTTCTTGCGCACATTGGTGCAGAACTTCCTATGCTGCAGTTTCCGGCCATTTCCCCTTGTCCTGTCTCCACTCACCACTGAACAGTCTGGCCTCGCCATTCTGCCCCCCACACCTTAGATATTTATAGACCTGGATCAGGTCCCCCTCTCAGTCTTCTTTTCTCAAGACTGAACAGACCCAGTTCATTCAGCCTTTCTTCATAGGAGAGATGCTCCAGGCCCTTCACCATCTTCGTGGCCTTCTGCTGGACTATTTCCAAGAGTCCATATCATGCAATTACATATCAGTGCTGTCACAGCAAATGTGGAGAAGGAATGTGAAACTACACTCACCAGTGGCACAAGAAGGCAGTTCCCTATGGATCACTTATAAACCCACCTGTGGGGAACAAGCATACTTCCTTAGCCCAAACTTTTTAGTATGAAGACTAAACAGACTGCCAAAATTACACTACAGTTAGACTGTTGAGCTATGCTAATTTCAGACACAATCTGGAGGGCAAAAGTGAGATAAGACTTCAAAAACCACTTTCCTTAGTTCAAATGGGATAATTTAAATAAGTGAAAATGAAAAGGTCTTTGGGAGGGTTCTGGGTCAGCAATGGGAGACAGGAAGTCCATGCTTCATGCTGGGGAGACACCACAGTCCCTCAAAGCCTGCACACAGGAAGACTGAAAACGTTGTCTTGGTTCCTCACCACCAACTCCTTGTCCTTGTACAGGAGGAGCTGTCCAACGTCAACCTCTCCAAGTTCCGCAAGATCCAGCACGAGCTGGAGGAAGCCGAGGAGCGGGCTGACATTGCAGAGTCACAGGTCAACAAGCTCCGAGTGAAGAGCCGGGAGTTTCACAGTAAGAAGATACAAGGGGAAGAGTGAGGATGTCATGAGGCAGCAAAGCGGCATGAGGAGTGCACAAAATGTGAACCCTCTGTTGCTTTCTTTTGCAATGCCTTTGTAACCATGTCAGTGTCTAGAGAATAAAAACCATAGATTAATATGCATAAGCACTACAAACAGTGGCTTCCTTGTTGTTTTCTTTTTCTTCTTTTCCTTTCTCTCTGATTTTCCTTTCCCTTTTTTCTTTTCCTTCTTCATTTTACTTTTTCTGTTTCATATTTCTTTTTTTTTTTCTGTTTTAATTTCCTTTCTCTTTTTTGTTTCCTTTTTCATTTGAATGAGCTTGGGATATTACTGATGCAGCTACATACATTGTTTTCAGTCTCCTTGCACTACTCTTGCC
>NW_024963203.1:0-2459 GCF_019238085.1 Lagopus leucura | reverse complement strand
TAATTGGGAACCCCAGCAATGGCGGCCGTTAATTGAGAAGGAACCTCATTAATGGGGATCGGTGATTAACGAGGAGCCCAATTAACGGAGAAGCTCGTTAGTGGGGGTCGCTACTTAATTGGCTCCCATTAATTGGGACCTGCGGCTAATTGGGAACCCCCTTAATGGGGGTCTTTAATTAGCTGGAGGCGCTGTTAATTGCAATCCCTGATTAATGGGGGAGCCTGTTAACGAGCTCCCCAATTAATGCTCGTTAATCGGGAGCATCGTTAATGGGGATCCCCATCAGTTGGGGCTCTTAATTAATTGGAGGGCTGATTAATGAGAATTTGGGGTTACCTCATTAATTGGAGTCAGATTAACGAAGAGCCCAATTAGTGGGGGTCCGTCGTTAATTGGGGAGCTCATTAGTGGAGGTCGCTAATTAATGAGCAGCGCGGTTCCTTTTGGTAATGAGGATTGCAATTAATGGGAGCCCTGATTAATGGGGGTCATTAATTGATTACGAAGCTCATTAATTAGAATGAGAGCTTAATTGGGGAACTTGTTAGTGGGAGTTATTAGTTAATTGGAAACCTCGTTAGTGGGGATCTGCGGTTAATTGGAGGATCCTATTAATGAGAAACTGTACTTAATTGGGTTCCTCATTAATGGGGGTCTGTGCTTAATTGGGATCCTTGTTATTAATGAGGATCTATGGTTAATTGGAATCCTCATTAATGAGGGTTTATGGTTAATTGGGATTCTCATTAATGGGGGTCTGTGCTTAATTGGGATCTTCGTTATTAATGAAGATCTGTGGTTAATTGGGATCCTCATTAATGGGGATCTGTGGTTAATTGGGATTTTAACTAATGAGGATCTGTGGTTAATTGGGATCCTCATTAATGGGGGTCTCCAATTAGTTGGTGCTGCCATTAATTAACGGGGATCTCTCATCAACGGAGAACTGCGTGCTTAATTGGGAGGCCTTAATTAACGAAAACGGCGTTCGTTTCTTAACAAAGTCCTTCAATTGACGGTCAGGGATTTCTAATGGGGGCCGTAATTAATTGGGGGCGGCATTAATTGTGTGTCAGTGGGGAGCCTCGTTAATTCACCGGGCGGTAATTAGCAAGGAACCCCGTTAACGAGGGCCTTCATTGTCCCCAGTGTCCCCACTGTCACCCTTGGGTGCCACGTTGGGTGTCCCCATTGGGTGTCACCCTTGGGTGCCATGTTGGGTGTCCCCATTGG
Organism: Lagopus leucura; assembly: GCF_019238085.1. Lineage (NCBI taxonomy): Eukaryota > Metazoa > Chordata > Aves > Galliformes > Phasianidae > Lagopus > Lagopus leucura. The sequence goes on along the minus strand of NW_024963203.1, from coordinate 1,223 downwards.
GTGCCCTGCTGGGTGTCCCCATTGGGTGTCACCCTTGGGTGCCCGGTTGAGTGTCCCCATTGTCACTCTTGGGTGTCCCCATTGGGTGTCCCCATTGAGTGTCACCCTTGGGTGCCCTGCTGGGTGTCCCCTGTGTCACCCATTGGGTGCCCTGTTCAATGTCCCCTGTGTCACCCTTGGGTGCTCCGTTGGGTGTCCCTATTGTCACCCATGGGTGCCCTGTTCAGTGTATTTTGTGTCACCCTTGGGTGTCCCCATTGAGTGCCTTGCTGGGTGTCCTTTGTGTCACCCTTGGGTGCCCCATTGGGTGTCCCCATTGTCACCCATGGGTGCCCTGCTGGATGTCCTTTGTGTCACCCTTGGGTGTCCCCGTTGTCACCCATGGGTGCCATGTTGTGTGTCCCCATTGGTTGCCTTGCTGGGTGTCCCTATTGTCACCCTTGGGTACCGGGTTGAGTGTCCTTTGTGTCACCCTTGGGTGTCCCCATTGTCACCCATGGGTGCTGTGTTGTCCCCACAGATGTCCAGCTCCCCGCTGTCGAAGAAGCGCCGCGTGTCCGGGTCACCTCAGCGCCTCAGTGCCACCAGCGTCCCCAGCACCGCCAGCCCCGCCAACGTGAGTGGCACCATTGGCACCATTGGCACCATTGGCACCATTGGCACCATTGTCATCATTGTCACCATTGTCACCCATTGTCACCATTGTCACCATTGTCACCATTGTCACCCATTGTCACCATTGTCACCCATTGTCACCATTGTCACCATTGTCACCCATTGTCACCATTGGCACCATTGGCACCATTGTCACCCATTGTCACCATTGTCACCATTGTCACCCATTGTCACCATTGTCACCCATTGGCACCATTGGCACCATTGTCATCATTGTCACCCATTGTCACCCTTGGCACCCATTGGCACCCATTGGCACCCATTGGCACCATTGTCACCCATTGTCACCATTGTCATCATTGTCACCCATTGTCACCCATTGTCACCCATTGTCACCCGCTGCCACCTGCTGCCACCTGCTGCCACCCAATGTCCATCCGTGTCACCCAGTGTCCCTTCATTGTCACCCAATGTCCCTTCATTGTCACCCATTGTCACCCAGTCTCCCTTCGTTGTCACCCAATGTCCATCCGTGTCACCCATGGTCACCCATTGTCCCTTCATTGTCACCCAATGTCCCTTCATTGTCACCCATTGTCACCCAATGT
>NW_024963202.1:660-1310 GCF_019238085.1 Lagopus leucura | reverse complement strand
GGCTGGCAGTGGCGGGTGTGGGGCTTGCGGCCCTGGGAGCGGCTGGCGCCGGCTGATATGGAGCTAGCCTCCCTGGCAGCGGCTGGCACCGGCTGATATGGAGCTTGCCTCCCTGGCAGGGGCTGGCACCGGCGGGTGGGGGGCTTGCCTCACTAACACTGGTTGGCAGAGGCCCTGGCAGCGGCTGGTGGGGAGCTTGCCACCTTGCCATCGGCTGGCAGCGCCTGACAGGTCGCTTGCAGCCCTGGCAGCAGCTGACTAAAACTGGTGGGGGGCTTGCGGCTCTGGCAGTGGCTGGCAGCGGCTGGAAGCGGCTGGTGGGGGGCTTGCGGCCCTGGCAGCGGCTGGCAGCGGCTGGCAGCGGCTCTGGCAGCGGCTGGTGGGGGGCTTGCCGCCCTGGCAGCGGATGGCAGCGTCTGTTGGGGGACTTGCCGCCCTGGCAGTGACTGGAAGCGGCTGGCCGCGGCTTGCATTGGCTGGCAGCGGCTGGCGGCGGCTATTGGGGTCATGCGGCCCTGGCAGGGGCTGGCAGCGGTTGGTGTGGGGCTTGCCGCCCTGACAGCGGCTGGCAGTGGCTGTAAACGGCTGGTGGGGAGCTTGCGGCTCAGGCAGCGGCTTGCAGTGGTGGGTGGGGGTCTTGCGGCCCTGGC
>NW_024963202.1:0-650 GCF_019238085.1 Lagopus leucura | reverse complement strand
GGCTGGCAGTGGCGGGTGTGGGGCTTGCGGCCCTGGGAGCGGCTGGCGCCGGCTGATATGGAGCTAGCCTCCCTGGCAGCGGCTGGCACCGGCTGATATGGAGCTTGCCTCCCTGGCAGGGGCTGGCACCGGCGGGTGGGGGGCTTGCCTCACTAACACTGGTTGGCAGAGGCCCTGGCAGCGGCTGGTGGGGAGCTTGCCACCTTGCCATCGGCTGGCAGCGCCTGACAGGTCGCTTGCAGCCCTGGCAGCAGCTGACTAAAACTGGTGGGGGGCTTGCGGCTCTGGCAGTGGCTGGCAGCGGCTGGAAGCGGCTGGTGGGGGGCTTGCGGCCCTGGCAGCGGCTGGCAGCGGCTGGCAGCGGCTCTGGCAGCGGCTGGTGGGGGGCTTGCCGCCCTGGCAGCGGATGGCAGCGTCTGTTGGGGGACTTGCCGCCCTGGCAGTGACTGGAAGCGGCTGGCCGCGGCTTGCATTGGCTGGCAGCGGCTGGCGGCGGCTATTGGGGTCATGCGGCCCTGGCAGGGGCTGGCAGCGGTTGGTGTGGGGCTTGCCGCCCTGACAGCGGCTGGCAGTGGCTGTAAACGGCTGGTGGGGAGCTTGCGGCTCAGGCAGCGGCTTGCAGTGGTGGGTGGGGGTCTTGCGGCCCTGGC
>NW_024963201.1:737-1129 GCF_019238085.1 Lagopus leucura | reverse complement strand
CCCCCCCCCCCCCCATCTTGCCCCCATGGGGGTTCCTGGGACGGGGCAATGGGAGATAGCGTGGGGTTCCCCCGTGTGGGTGCCCCATGGGTGGAGGTGTAGGGCCGCCCCCCCCGGCTCCCTATGGGGTTCCCCCACGCGAGTGGATGGGGGTCACGGGGGGGGGGGGGGACCCCCGGGGCGGCGCGGGGGCGGGGGCACCCTTGGGAGTGGTGGGAGGGCGCCCCCTGGCGGTTGTGCCCTGGGGCAGCGGGGGGGGGGAACCTCACCCATGGGCGTGGGTCCCTATAGGGGGGACCCTATAATGTGGGGCCATATGGGACCCCGCTGGTGTGCACGGCTCCATAGGGACACGACCCACGTGTGGGGCTCCATGGGAGCCTTGACTCCTG
>NW_024963201.1:0-637 GCF_019238085.1 Lagopus leucura | reverse complement strand
CCCCCCCCCCCCCCATCTTGCCCCCATGGGGGTTCCTGGGACGGGGCAATGGGAGATAGCGTGGGGTTCCCCCGTGTGGGTGCCCCATGGGTGGAGGTGTAGGGCCGCCCCCCCCGGCTCCCTATGGGGTTCCCCCACGCGAGTGGATGGGGGTCACGGGGGGGGGGGGAACCCCGGGGCGGCGTCGGGGCGGGGGCACCCATGGGAGTGGTGGGAGGGCGCCCCCTGGCGGTTGTGCCCTGGGGCAGCGGGGGGGGGAACCTCACCCATGGGCGTGGGTCCCTATAGGGGGGACCCTATAATGTGGGGCCATATGGGACCCCGCTGGTGTGCACGGCTCCGTAGGGACACGACCCACGTGTGGGGCTCCATGGGAGCCTTGACTCCTGCGGTGCTCTGAACCGTACTGCGGTCGGGTCCATAGAAAACCTGCACGGACCCACAGATGTGGTTCACGTGGTTTATATGGTCTGGCACTTTGTGTCCGTGGGGCAATTTGGGATCTCACCTTGGAGCGTGCGACCAGACAGGACCTGACTGATGTGTGTGGATCCTAAAGGACCTGATCCCTGTGTGTGGGTCCAAATGGGACCTGCCCCACGTGTGGGTCTGTATGGGACCTGAGCAGTGTGCGTCG
>NW_024963200.1:2537-2922 GCF_019238085.1 Lagopus leucura | reverse complement strand
CAGTCCCCCCCATTACCTGCAGCCGCGCGTGCTGCTCCAGCAGCCGGTCGTATTCCCTCGTCAGCCCCTCCGCCTGCCGCCGCATGGCCTGCACTTCATTCTCCGCCTTCTCCAGAGCTGTGGGGTGGGGATGTCACCCCATAGAGCCCCCCTGCTCTCACCACCCCCCTCCCCAAATTCTCCTGGCCCTCACTGCGTTTGCTGGCTGCCAGCTCCTCCTTCAGCTTCTCCACCTTTGCCTTCAGGCTCTCGTTCTCAGCCCGGCTCGGCGGCGCCGAATCGTCTCCTGCCTCTTGCAGTTGCTGCGGGATGGGATGGAGAGGATCAGAACCCCATCGATCAGAACCCCAATAAATCAGAGCCCCATCGATCAGAACCCCAATAA
>NW_024963200.1:0-2527 GCF_019238085.1 Lagopus leucura | reverse complement strand
ATCAGAACCCCAATAAATCAGAGCCCCATCGATCAGAACCCCAATAAATCAGAGCCCCAATAAATCAGAACCCCAATAAATCAGAGCCCCATCAATCAGAATCCCAATAAATCAGAGCCCCAGTAAATCAGATCCCCAATCAAAGCCCCAATAAATCAAAGCCCCAATCAACCAGAACCCCAGTCAATCAGAACCCCAATTAAAGCCCCAATCGATCAGAACCCCCATCAGAACCCCAGTCAATCAGAACCCCATCGACCAGAACCCCAATAAATCAGAGCCCCAGTCGACCAGAACCCCAATCGATCACAACCCCAACAGATCAGAACCCCAATCCACCAGAGAACCCCAATCCATCAGAACCCAATAGATCAGAGCCCCAACAGATCAGAACCCAATTGATCAGAACTCAATCAAAGCCCCGATCAATCAGAACCCCAATCAACCAGAACTGCAGTCAATCAGACCCCAATCGACCAGAGAACCCCAGTCAATCAGAACCCCAATCAAAGCCCCAATAAATCAAAGCCCCAATCGACCAGAACCCCAATAGATCAGAACTCCAGTAGATCAAAGCCCCAATCGATCAGAGCCCCAATCAGAACCCAATTGACCAGAGCCCCAATAAATCCGAGCCCCAATCGACCAGAGCCCCAATAAATCAAAACCCCAATTGACCAGAACCCCAACTGATCAGAGCCCCAATCAATCAGAGCCCCAATCAATCAGAGCCCCAACCAAAGCCCCAATAAAAACCCCAATCGACCAGAACCCCAATAGATCAGAACCCCAACAGATCAAAGCCCCAATCGATCAGAGCCCCATCAATCAGAGCCCCATCAATCAGAGCCCCATCAATCAGAGCCCCAACCAAAACCCCAATCGACCAAAACCCCAATCGATCAGAGAACCCCAACAGATCAGAACCCCAATTGATCAAAGCCCCAGTCAATCAGACCCCAATTGACCAGAACCCCAATCAGAACCCAATCAATCAGAGCCCCAATTATCAGAGCCCCAATTATCAAAGCCCCAACCGATCAGAGCCCCAGTCAGAACCCAATTGAGCAGACTCCCAATAAATCAGAGCCCCAGTCAATCAGAACCCCAATAAATCAAAACCCCAATAAACCAAAACCCCAATAAATCAAAACCCCAATAAATCAAAACCCCAATCGACCAGAGCCCCAGTCAATCAGAACCCCAACAGATCAGAACCTAATCAACCAGAGCCCCAGTCCATGAGAGCCCCAATCGATGAGAGCCCCAATCAATCAGAACCCAAATCAATCAGAACCCCAACCAAAGCCCCAATAAATCAAAACCCCAACTGATCACAACGCCAACCAGAACCCCAATTGATCAGAGCCCCAATAGATCAGAACCCAATCAATCAGAGCCCAATCAATCAGAGCCCCAACCAAAGCCCCAATCGATCACAACCCCAACCAAAACCCCAACAGATCAGAACCCCAACAGATCAGAACCCCAACAGATCAGAGCCCCAACAGATCAGAGCCCCAACAGATCAGAGCCCCAATTGATCAGAACCCCAATTGATCAGAACCCCAATTGATCAGAACCCCAATTGATCAGAACCCCAGTCAATCAGAGCCCCAATCAGAACCCAATCGATCAGAGCCCCAATCAGAACCCAATTGAGCAGAACCCCAATAAATCAGAGCCCCAGTCAATCAGAACCCCAAATCAAAACCCCAATAAATCAAAACCCCAATAAACCAGAACCCCAATAAACCAGAACCCCAACAGATCAGAGCCCCAGTCAGAACCCAATCGATCAGAGCCCCAATTATCAGAGCCCCAATTATCAGAGCCCCAATTATCAGAGCCCCAATCAGAACCCAATCGATCAGAACCCCAATAAATCAGAGCCCCAACCAAAACCCCAATAAATCAAAACCCCAATCGATCACAACCCCAACCAAAGCCCCAATCGACCAGAACCCCAATCGACCAGAACCCCAACAGATCAGAACCCCAGGCAATCAGACCCCAGTCGACCAGAACCCGAGTTGATCAGAGCCCCAATCGCCGCCCCCATGCCGCCCCCCCTACCTTGCGCAGCGCCTCGTTGTCCTCCATGTAGCGCCGCGCTGCCTGGCTCGCGCCCTCAGCCTGCTTGCGGAACGCCTGGCTGGAGGCGCCCAGCAGCGCTTGCTGCGAGATCAGGGTGACCAAACGGCGCAGCAGGCTGCAAACGGGGCGCATCAGCAGCGCCGTGCCACCGCAGGGGGGGCAGAGCGAACACGAGCCCCCCGCGACCCCCGGCGTTCCCCTCAGGGACGCCAATAGGGCCGACGGAAGCCCCTTAGGGCCGCCTCAGATCAAATTCCTTCCTGTACTCACAAGGAGAGCAGCAGCGCAAAGCCGGCCAAGTAGAGGTTGCGTTGGGCGCGGAACAGCCGCATGTGGAAGTGCTCCAGGGCCCCCGGCGTGCTGGGCAGCGCGGCCCGATCCGAGGCGTCGTACTTACGGGTCTCCCTGTAGGCATCTGCAGGGGGCGGGA
>NW_024963199.1:0-9030 GCF_019238085.1 Lagopus leucura | reverse complement strand
TGTGAATAAGTACCATCTGTTTTTCTCTAATTCTGCAAACTGAACTGGCCAAATAAAATCAGATGAGAATGTAGTATTGAGAGCTGCTGCTAATTTTGATAGGAGGACTAGAGCAACTAATTTATCTGACAAGTTCTCTCTCCCTCACTACTCTCTTAACAACGCAGTTAAAAATGATGTATTTTCTACCTGTGTGTTACTTTCTGTGACTTCCTGAAATACATCACAAGCATCAGAGAAAAATTCTTGAAACTTGTCAAGAAAACAACTGCATCAGAGAAGAAAAAGTATGAATAAAAAAGCGTGAATAACATTTTATTTGCATTTTCTGCAATAGTTTCAATTTCTCCAACAGGGCACTAGCCTTACCTCCTTCTACGACCAGAAAGAATATATTGGAAGAAGTGCCTACTACTGGAAGAAAACTTTGCTTGCTTTGAAAATGATCAAAAAGCACAAAAGTATTCCTGAGCCTACTGATCCTCTGTTCAACCATTTCCATAGTGTGGACATTCAGGTACAGATTGATCATTCCAAGATGAGAGTAAGAGGGGTTTTATGTCACAATCTTACACGTAAATTGGTTGTGGGTTTTTTATAGTGTTTTTTTGTTGTTTTCTTTTTGTGGTTCGGTTGGTTTTGTGTGTTGTTAGGGTTTGTTTTTTTTGTCATTGTATTGCTAATGCTAAGATTTGGTAGTATCTGTCTGTGGAACTATTCAGCTTTAAAACTATCAGAGTGGAAGGCACTGAACTCCCTTAGTACCAGCTTTATGGAAAAGCTGTTTTTCTGTATCGCAGGAAAACTAGTAATATTATTAACCTCCTCCTGTCTGATTGCTTACTAGATGTTTACAGTTACTGACTGTTCCAAGTGTCCACATACACATTACGTGTGAGTTGTCTTTTGCTTTGGCTGTAGGTCTTTCAGGTTGCAGCCTATGAAGAAGAGGCACATATAGCATTTGCAATGTTGGACGCGGTTGAAGGCAAAACCGATGATGCTTTATTAGCATTTGAAGCTATTAAGAACGTGGTTTCATACTGGAATCTTGCCATAGTAAGTCTGTAAATTGCATTACCTGAAAATGCTTTTCTTTTGCTTGCATTCTGACCAATTCTTATTAATCAATGTACTGTTGCGTAGCTTTGCCAAAGAAAGGCAGAGGAGATTGAGAGCGATGATATGTTGCCAGAAGAACAAGAAGAGCACAAAACCTATCTTCTTAAAAGAAAGCATTACCTGATGAAGATCATCGATGAAAGCTCCTCTGATCCATCAGTAGCTGACAAAGTAAGTAATTCCTGCTTAACATCTTGTTTGGAGAGATGGAGTGGTTTAGCTTACTGGTGCAAAATGAGACAATTTGCTTTCAAGTCAGACTTCTCAAAACAGATTTTGCTTCATGACCAGTTAGGCTTATGGTGTTTCATCAAGCCAAATAAATGTCTTTACTCCATTATGTGGTGTATCCTGGGAAGATTCTGTGAAGGTATCGGATTATGAAATGTTTTTGATTCTCTGTAGATGTTCTCTGATGGCTTTTGTGTAAACAAATAGCTTGTGCTCACTGTCTTTGTGAGGTTGATAGTTTCCAAATAGAATTAATGCTTGTGTGAACTGTCCTCTTACCTTAATTGTAACAGATGTAGGGCTTTCCTGCGAAGGAAAGAACAACAAAAAAAGCCTAGAATTTCTGTAGTGAAAGCCTTGTGTACTGTTCAGCCATAGATCAGAACACAGTCTCTTCCTCAGATCAAGAATTGCAATCATGACTTGTGTTTCAAATTTTTAGCTGCCAGTATCTATGGAAACTGTAACGGAAATGCTGAATGCAGTGAGCCAGGAGCTTGGGGAGAATGATGAAGAGGAAAGTTTTGCCTCCGGAAACATCTCACAAGCTGCACATCTGGAAGTAAAACATTCCATTCCATCACCTAAGAAATTATCTACCTACAAGGTATATTAGCCAATTACTCTTCTAGGGATGTGTTACATTTGTATAAAAAACTGAAGTTCTATAATAAGCTTTGTTTTTTTCCAGTTTTCTCCTAAAACTCTTCCTCAGTGGGCAGAAGATCTTAAGTCCTTACTTCAGATGCTCTGTCAGCAAGTGGAAGCTTTAAAGGTAAACAACTTTGGAGGAGGTAATGCTTCTAGGGACTGCCTGTTCAGATAGTTTTGCTTTCTTCAGCTTAGCTCTTGTCCTCTTTGGTTCTGGGTTTTTTATTTCTGGCTTCAGGGAACAATCTCAGTTGTGTACACCATAGGCAGGTGGTGGATTATTGCAGCAGTTAACTTTTTTTTTTGTCTCAGACCTTGAAGATGCTTTTAAATAACAGGGGAGTAGGGATCATTCCTTAGGTTTCCTTCAAATAGCTGTGTAATACGTTTATACTCTCTTAACTGAAACGCTTCTTGAATAGAATGAAATGCAGGAAATGAAACTCAACAGTTCCAACGTAAGTGTATCATCTCATCGGTGGCCTGCTGAAAGCTATGGAACTGATCCTATGCCAGATGGTTATCAGAGAGCACAAAATCTTCATGAAGCTCCTTTAACGGGTAAGTTGATGCTGAATTTTGATTAGACACTTAGTTGTACCGAGTAAGACTTGTTAAAATCTTTCTGCAGTGTTGTTTGCCGAATGAGCAGAACTGATCCTCGGGGGATGTTAATTGAAATCAGTAGCACAAATTGGATATAAATTCTTTTCTTGGTGTTCATTTTCAGTTGCTACCACTGGCCCATCTGTGTACTATAGCCAGTCACCTGCTTATAACTCACAGTATCTTCTAAGAACTGCTGCAACCAATGTAACACCAACAAAGGTGAGGACAAATGTATCTGCTCAAGCAATTTCGACTGACTTATTGAAAACAACTGGTTTTGATTCTGGGTGTAGTTGGATAGAAGTACTGCAGTTCCCTAGGTGGCATTTAGTAAACTTGAGCTCTGCTGGAGACAGGCAGAAAGATCCATTATCAGCTATTGTTTGTGATGCGTGGTTTGGGAGAAACGGCCAGCCAAATGTTTTTAACGTGCCGTATATATGTTCTCTGCTCTGTGTCTGTGATGTTCTTTTCCCCAAAACAGCATGGGAACTTGGTGGTTTTTACTCTATGTTTTGTTTGTTTTCTAGTAGCAATAATGAGTCCATTCAGCTTGCGCTTCCCTTCAGTCCACGTTTTCAGATACCATTCAAGTTTTGAACATACGATTTTAGTTTAAACGGATTAGAGTCAAAATGTAATTGTAAAGCTCACCTTGTTATTAAGAGTACATGTTGGGTGGGCTTTAGCAGCCTGAGACCTTTTTCTCCTTTTCCACAATGAAGTGATTGTGTTTGTTCTTCAGGCGCCTGTCTACGGCATGAACAGACTTGCACCTCAGCAACATATATATGCTTATCAACAACCGATCCACACCCCACCTCTGCAGAACACTTGTGCCGGTGTGTTTCCTCAAGACATCTATGCTACACCTTTGCGTTTTGATGCTCCTGCTGCTGGAATCATTTCACCTCGTGGAGGCGATGATTACTACAACTACGGTGTTCCACAGGCGAGCACCAATCCACCACTACCTGAACCAGGCTATTTTACAAAACCTTCGGTTGCACCCACGACTTTAAAACCTGCAGAATCCAAAGGGGTAGAATTTTCAAAAGCTAAATTTGGGCAGCCGGGAGCAGCTGAAGGGTCGAAGCCGCCTCAGCCAACAACTTTTAAATTCAACCCTAACTTCAAATCTAATGATGGGGACTTCACCTTTTCTTCTCCTTTAGCTGCCACACAGCCTGCTAATGGAGCTTTTAACAGCAGTGAACGCCTTTTGAAGCTTTTAACATCAGACAAACCTTTACAAGATGAGAGGTGCATTGAACAAAAAGGAGTTAACAGTCATGCAAGTGGCCAAAGAAATGTCTTCAGTTTCAGTAATAAGCATACTTCAGGTGTCTCTCTTACAGACAGCGTGGGACAAAATGCGCATAAAAACCTGTCTTTTGAGAAGAGTGAAATGTTTAACTTCCAAGAACCAAGCAAGCAATTATTTATGACTTCAAATTCTGACTTGGCCAATAGAAGTCATGAAACAGAGGGAGGAAGCACCCATGGTGGTGATGAGGATGATGATGGACCTCATTTTGAACCTGTGGTGCCACTCCCTGACAAGATTGAAGTAAAGACAGGCGAGGAAGATGAAGAAGAGTTCTTCTGCAACAGAGCTAAACTGTTCCGGTTTGATGCAGAATCTAAAGAGTGGAAAGAAAGAGGTATTGGAAATGTGAAAATACTGAAACACAAAGTATCTGGCAAATTCCGTCTCTTAATGAGAAGGGACCAAGTACTAAAAATCTGTGCAAATCACTACATAAATACTGATATGAAATTAACTCCAAATGCTGGATCAGATAGATCATTTGTATGGCATGCTTTAGATTATGCAGATGAGCTGCCAAAGCCAGAACAGCTGGCAATTCGATTTAAAACACCAGAGGAAGCAATGCTTTTCAAAAGTAAGTTTGAGGAGTGTCAGAATATGTTAAAAACATCAGGATCAAGTGCTGATGCATCCTTGACTCGGAGCACTGGAACTGCTAAAGAGGCAACAAGTCAAGATACCAAGGAGTCTTGCGGGTCAACATTAGGGATCTTGAACTCCGTATTTCGGTTCTCAAAAGATAGTGTGACCAGCGAATCTGACAGCAAAGGCAGTTTTACATCAACGTCAACTGCCCCTGCCACTTTTTCATTTGGAAAGGAAGCCATACAAACCTATTCCTCTGGTGGATTTGGACAGTCTCCCTTGAAGAAGAATCAGTGGGAGTGTAAAGTATGTTTAGTTCCAAACGAAGCAACTGCTAAGAACTGTGTCTCATGCCAAAGCCCAAATCCAGACGTGTGGGACACACATGGCATCCCGGTAAGTGAATCTGCTGCAAGTTTCAAAGCCAGCAGTAGTGCCACACAGGACAAATTAGGATCTGCCTTTGCTAAAAAGGAAGGTCAATGGGACTGTAGTATCTGTTCAGTCAGAAATGAACCCACTGCCACAAAAAGTGTTGCCTGCCAGAATCCAAGCAAAACTAATTCAGAAGTATCTCCTCAACAATTTTCCTTTAAACTGGAACGACTAGATGCTCCAAAGACCACTCAGAATGAGTTGGGAACTGCTTTTTCACTGAAAGGTCAGTGGAACTGCTCTGTACGCCTCACCCAGAGCAAAGCAAATGATGAAAACTGTCGTTCTTGTCACAGTCCTAACTCTCAAGGTCAACCACATGTGCCAGTATCTGCTGTTCAGGCGCTTCCTGCTCCCAGCTTTGGATCTGCTACTGAGGCAAGTAAACCTCAGAAGAATGCATTTGCAGAGCTTTTTGCTAAAAAGGAAGGACAGTGGGATTGTAATACTTGTTTTGTAAGGAACGAAGGTTCCTCACCAGCTTGTGTATCTTGCCAAACACCAAATCCATCTAGTAAGCCTACCAGTGATGTTTCGTTGTTGACTTCTGACTTGAAAAGTAAATCATCTGAACCTGTTGGAGGACAACTGGGAACGGGTTTTAAGTGTGAATTCTTAGGAAAAAGCTTTAAGTTTGGTCATGCTGATCAAGGGAAAACACCAGCATTTACATTTCAGAATCTTGGAGATGCTGAAGCAAAACCTGCAAAGGAAGGATTTAACTTTTCAATGTTGATGCCTCCAGGTGGATTTAAATTTGGCATACAGGAATCCAATAAAAATACTAGTAAGAAAGATGATCCACCCAAGGAGTGTACAACAGACTTGAAAAACATTGACGAAAAAGACAAAAATGAACTGCCTTCAAGTAGTGGAGTTACACTCCAATCTGAGGAAACAGCAGACAAGGACAAGGGTGAGTTTACTTTTGGCCAGAACAGCAGTAGTACTTTTACTTTTGCTGATCTTGCAAAAAGTACCCCCAGTGAAGGCTTTCAGTTTGGCAAAAAAGATCCTAACTTTGAAGGCTTCTCAGGTGCAGGTGAACAGCTGTTTTCTTCAAAGGTTTCTCAGACTGGTCACAGAGCAAGCACCTCTGCTGATCTTGGTGAGAAGGATGACGATGTGTACAAGACTGAGGACAGTGATGATATTCATTTTGAACCGATAGTTCAGATGCCTGAAAAAGTAGAGCCGTTTACAGGAGAGGAGGATGAGAAAGTGCTGTACTCCCAAAGAGTGAAGCTATTCAGGTTTGATCCAGAAACAAGCCAGTGGAAAGAACGTGGGGTGGGCAACCTGAAGATTCTTAAAAATGAAGTGAATGGCAAAGTAAGGATACTCATGCGACGCGAGCAGGTACTGAAGGTATGTGCAAATCACTGGATCACAACAACTATGAACTTGAAACAGCTGTCGGGCTCAGACAAAGCATGGATGTGGATGGCCAGTGACTTCTCTGATGGTGATGCAAAGCTGGAACAGCTGGCAGCGAAGTTCAAAACACCAGAGCAGGCTGAGGAGTTCAAACAGAAGTTTGAAGAGTGTCAGAAGCTACTGCTAGATATACCACTGCAGACACCCCATAAACTCGTCGATACGGGCAGGACAGCTCAGCTTATACAGAAAGCAGAAGAAATGAAGACCGGCTTAAAAGATCTCAAAACGTTTCTGACGGATGACAAAACTAAACTAGCAGAAGAAGAAAACGTAAACTCTGCCTGTGCTGGTGGCACTTCTGATTCTGTTACAGAGCCACACGCTGAAGGTACTGGGCCTGCTGTGGAGTGGAGCAACTGTGAGCTGCGTGAGGAAGCATTGGATGACAGCTTAAGTAGCTCTGTGTATGCATCACCTCTTGCAAGCAGCCCTGTAAGGAAAAATCTGTTTAGATTTGGAGAGTCTACAGCAGGCTTCAATTTCAGCTTTAAATCTGCCTTGAGTCCATCCAAATCTCCTGCCAAGCAGAACCAGAGTGGAACATCTGTGGGCACGGATGAAGATTCTGATCTTACTCAAGAGGAGGAGAGAGATGGGCAGTACTTCGAACCTGTAGTACCTCTGCCTGACCTTGTGGAAGTGACTAGTGGCGAGGAAAATGAGCAAGTTGTCTTCAGTCATAGAGCTAAACTCTATAGATACGATAAAGACACAAACCAATGGAAGGAGAGAGGTATTGGGGATATCAAGATACTGCAGAACTATGACAGCAAACAAGCACGTATAGTAATGAGAAGGGATCAGGTACTAAAACTCTGTGCCAACCACAGAATAACGCCAGATATGAATATGCAACAAATGAAAGGATCTGACAGAGTATGGGTGTGGACCGCATGCGATTTTGCAGACGGGGAAAGGAAAGTAGAGCTGCTGGCAGTGCGGTTCAAACTGCAGGATGTTGCAGACTCGTTTAAGCAAACTTTTGATGAAGCAAAGCAAGCCCAAGAGAAAGGCACATTGATAACGCCTCACGTTTCTCGTACCAATACAGCAAAAGAATCTCCTTGTGGTAAGAACGCTGTAGCTGTACTGGAAGAAACTACCAGGGAAAGAACTGACCTCAGCCATGGTGATGATACTTCTGACACTGTTGTAGAAGCTTTAGAGGTATCGAGAAGTACCTCTGAAACGCCACCCAAAACAGTGGTTTCTCCTCCAAAGTTTGTATTTGGATCTGAATCTGTCAAGAGCATTTTCAGTAATGAGAAGTCAAAGACATTCACATTTGGAAATACTTCAGCCACCGGTTCCCTCTTTGGATTCAGCTTTAATCCTCCAAGAAAAAGCACAGATGATATTTCAGCATCTCAGAAAGCAGAACAGAAAAAAGTGGGAGTAGCTGAACCATCCAAAAGCTGCAGTGCATCTCAGAAACCTTTGGGCAGCAAGGCATCCAATGTGGCTCCCTCAGCACGGGATGGACCCTCCAACTTCTCATTTAAAATTCTGGAAAAAGGTGAGTGTTAATTGAACAAGGAGCTTATTCAAGTGTGCAACTCGTTAATGGCAGTCATTGTGTTATTTCTTCTGTCTTAATAATATGTAGTTCCTTTCAGTTCTAATGCCCATATGTGAATCTTCAAATTCTAGACTTTCAGCTTGAGTGAATATTCAGGTTGCAGGTTATTTGCACATAAAGATACAAACATGCCTTGTACAGGATTTGGTGTTACTCTGTAGTGAGAGAGAATTGCCGGTAGGATTTCGGAATCTCGATGAGGTGTTGAAAATGTCAGGGTTAAGTGCTGAAAGTGCATTTTTTGAGTTGAACTGGTAATGTATGTGCACAGGCCTCGCTCTGACTGGTAAGCTATAGAACAGCACTTGTGCTTAAGCTTAAACTCAGTTATCTCTATGGCTGTGTGGATGGGTATTCTGAAACTACACGCAGTACATTTGCTTGAAGACTTCCATGAATGGTCTGTGCAATTCCTGATGCACAGTCTAGCTTTTCTTAGCTTGAAAAGAGATCCTGTGATTACATCCTCAGTTACACAGGCTCTGATACTAGCTGAAGGCTGAGCTTGCAGAAGCAGTGGCTGCCATGTGTTCACCGTAATGTGCTCAGGTATCTTTGTGCAATGACAGGGATTTGCTGGCGTTGTACTGATAGAGGACTTCATGCTCTGCTTCCTACAGTTGCAGGGCTGTTTCACCAGATGGTGCGTTTTAATATCTATAGCAGTCTCTGTCGTATGAAGGCAGACTGTTTCTTAACTGTAATACACTAAGTGAGATGCTAGAGGTGTTGACTGCAGTTTATTCATAGGGGTTGAATAAGCTTGTGTAGCATTCAGTGTGAATTTTCCTACTGTGATGTGTAACTGTGGAATGCTTCCAGAACATGGATAGGAATAAGGTTTGTTTTACCCCCTTGAAAATTTCAGTTAAACATTTCTCTCCACGCCATTTATTTTCTAGGATTTAATTTTAGCCTTTTTTAAATCTAATCCAATGGCCTTTTGGACAAGCACATCTTCCTTGCAACCTGCTAGTAAAGGTATTTACACGCTGCACTGAATGTGTGATGAAAAACACTTGAGCAGGCACAGCCAGCAGCCGGC
>NW_024963198.1:832-1674 GCF_019238085.1 Lagopus leucura | reverse complement strand
CTCTTTGGGGTCTCCATGTCTCTTGTCTCGGGGTTTTGGGGTCTGACTCCCACATCCCTGTGGGGTGGGGTGGGGGGGTTGGGGTCCGTGGTTTGAGGTCCCCGTGTCCCTGCTCCCGGAATCATGGGAGACACCTTGGGACCCATAGAGACACATTAGGACACGTTGGGCCTCATAGAGACCCATAGAGACACATTGGGACCCATAGAGACACATTGAGACCCATAGAGACCCATAGAGACATATTGAGACCTATAGAGACCCATAGAGACCCATAGAGACCCATAGAGACACACTGGGACCCATTGGGACCCATTGAGACACATAGAGACCCCTTGGGACCTATAGAGACCCATTGAGACACGTTGGGACCCATAGGGACACGTTGGGACCCATAGAGACACATTGGGTCCCATAGAGACACGTTGGGACCCATATGGACACATTGAGACCCATTGGGACCCGTTGGGACCCATAGAGACACATTGAGACCCATAGAGACACATTGGGACCCATAGAGACACCTTGGGACCCATAGAGACACCTTGAGACCCATAGAGACACGTTGGGACCCATAGAGACCCATAGAGACCCATAGAGACACATTGGGACCCATAGAGACACATTGAGACCCATAGAGACATATTGAGACCTATAGAGACACGATGAGACCCATAGAGACCCATAGAGACACACTGGGATCCATTGGGACCCATTGAGACACATAGAGACCCCTAGGGACCCATAGAGACCCATAAAGACCCCTTGGGACCCATAGAGACCCATAGGGACACGTTGGGACCCATTGGGACACGTTGGGACCCATAGAGACACATTGAGAC
>NW_024963198.1:0-822 GCF_019238085.1 Lagopus leucura | reverse complement strand
GGGACACGTTGGGACCCATAGAGACACATTGAGACCCATTGGGACCCGCTGGGACCCATAGAGACCCATAGAGACACATTGGGAACCATAGAGACACATTGGGAGCCATAGAGACCCATAGAGACCCATTGGGACCCATAGAGACACCTTGGGACCCATAGAGACACATTGGGACCCATAGAGACCCATAGAGACACATTGGGACCCATAGAGACACGTTGGGACCCATAGAGACCCGTTGGGACCCATAGAGTCCCATTGGGACCCCTTGGGACCCATAGTGACACGTTGGGAGCCATAGAGACACGTTGGGAGCCATAGAGTCCCATAGAGACCCATTGGGACCCATAGAGACACGTTGGGACCCATAGAGACACGTTGGGAGCCATAGAGACCCATAGAGACCCATTGGGACCCATAGAGATACCTTGGGACCCATAGAGACACATTGGGACCCATAGAGACCCATAGAGACACATTGGGACCCATAGAGACACGTTGGGACCCATAGAGACCCGTTGGGACCCATAGAGTCCCATTGGGACCCCTTGGGACCCATAGAGACACGTTGGGAGCCATAGAGACCCATAGAGACCCATTGGGACCCATAGAGACACGTTGGGAGCCATAGAGACCCATAGAGACCCATAGAGACACGTTGGGACTCATTGGGACCCATAGATCTTTGGGCTCCCCCCGTCACTTCAACTCTCTGTGGTCTCTGTGCCCCATGTCTTGGCATCTTTGGGGTCCCATCCCCACTCTGTGGATCTTTGGGGTCCCATCCCCACTCTGTGGATCTTTGGGGTCCCATCCCCACTC
>NW_024963197.1:0-1578 GCF_019238085.1 Lagopus leucura | reverse complement strand
GGTCCCTTCCAACCCTACATTCCATCGTTCTGTGAACTTCAAGGTCACATCCAACCCTACATTTCAAGGTTATGTGACCTTCAAGGTCCCTTCAACCCTCCATTCCATGCTTCTGTGACCTTCAGGGTTCCTTCCAACCCTACATTCCATGGTTCTGTGACTTTCAAGGGCCATTCCAACCCTACATTCCATCCTTGTGTGACCTTCAAGGGCCATTACAACCCTACATTCCATGCTTCTGTGACCTTCAAGGTCCCTTCCAACCTTACATTCCATGCTTCTGTGACCTTCAAAGTCCCTTCCAACCCTACATTCCATGCTTCTGTGACCTTCAAGGTCCCTTCCAACCTTACATTCCATGCTTCTGTGCCCTTCACTGTCCATTCAAACCCTACATTCCATGCTTCTGTGACCTTCAAGGACCGTTCCAACCCTCCATTCCATGGTTCTGTGACCTTCAAGGTCCATTCCAACCCTACATTTCTTGCTTCTTTGACCTTCAAGGTCCCTTCCAACCCTACATTCCATGGTTCTATGACCTTCAAGGGCCATTCCAATCCTACATTCCATGGTTCTGTGACCTTCAAGGTCCATTCCAAACCTATGTTCCATGCTACTGTGACCTTCAATGTCCCTTCCAAAACTGTATTACATGGTCCTGTGATATTCAAGTTCCCTTCCTACCCACATTCCTGGTTTCTGTGACTTTCAACGTCCCTTCCAACCCCATATGCCATCGTTCTCTGAACTTCAAGGTCCCTTCCTACTTGACATTCCATGTTTCTGTGAACTTCACTGTCCATTCCAACCCTACATTCCATGCTTCTGTGACCTTCAAGGTCCCTTCCAACCCTACATTCCATGGTTCTGTGACCTTCAAAGTCCCTTCCTACCCTACATTCCATGCTTATGTGACCTTCAAATTCCCTTCCAACCCTACATTCCATGCTTCTGTGACCTTCAGGGTTCCTTTCAACCCTACATTCCATGCTTATGTGACCTTCAAATTCCCTTCCAACCCTACATTCCATGCTTCTTTGACCTTCAAGGTCCCTTCCTACCCTACATTCCATGGTTCTGTGAACTTCACTGTCCCTTCCAACCCTACATTCCATGCTTCTGTGACCTTGAAGGTCCCTTCCAACCCTACATTCCATGCTTCTGTGACCTTCAAAGTCCTTTCCAACCATACATTCCATGGTTTTGTGACCTTCAAGGTCCATTCCAAGCCTACGTTCCATGATTCTGTGACCTTCACTGTCCATTCCAAACCTGCATTTCATGGTTCTATGACCTTCAAGGGCCATTCCAATCCTACATTCCATGCTTCTTTGACCTTGAAGGTCCATTCCAAACCTATGTTCCATGTTACTGTGACCTTCAGTGTCCCTTCCAACACTGTATTACATGGTCCTGTGACCTTCAAGGTCCCTTCCTACACACATTCCATGGTTCTGTGACTTTCAAGGACCCTTCCAACCCTGTATGCCATCGTTCTCTGACCTTCAAGGTCCCTTCCTACCCGACATAACATGTTTCTGTGACCTTCAAGGTCAATTCGAACTGTACATTCCATGC
>NW_024963196.1:0-1136 GCF_019238085.1 Lagopus leucura | reverse complement strand
GGGGGGGGAGAGTGGGGAGCTGGGAACCTGGGGGTGGTGGGGGCACAGGGACCACGGGGACCCAGGGATGGTGGGAATGGGGGGGCAATGGGGGCAATGGGGAGCTGTGGACTGGGTGGGGGTCACGGGGAGCCGGGCAGAGGTGATGGGAGCACAGGGACAACAGGGACCCGGGGATGGTGGGGACAACAAGGAGCTGGGGGCAGTGGGAAGTGTGGGGACAGTGGGGGCCTATGGGATGGGTAGGAATAAAGGGAATAACGGGGGCAGCGGGAATAGGGGGAACAGTGGGGGCAATGGGGAGCTGTGCACGGGGTGGGGGCCATGCAGAGCCGGGCACAGTGGAGATGGGGGGGGTCACAGGGACCTTGGGGACAACAAGGAGCTGGGGGGCAACGGGGGACCCCCTGACCCCCCCCGTCCACCCCCTGCCCCCAGGAGAACCACTGCCTGCGCATCAAGATCCTGGGCGACTGCTATTACTGCGTGTCGGGGCTGCCGGAGGCGCGGGGCGACCATGCGCACTGCTGTGTGGAGATGGGGGTGGACATGATTGAGGCCATCTCGTGAGCACGGGGGGCGGGGGGGGGTCGGGGTCGGGGTCAGGCAGGCCGTGTGACCCCCCCTCGCCCCCAGGTTGGTGCGCGAGGTGACGGGGGTGAACGTCAACATGCGCGTGGGGATCCACAGCGGGCGCGTGCACTGCGGGGTGCTGGGGCTGCGCAAGTGGCAGTTCGACGTGTGGTCCAACGACGTGACCCTGGCCAACCAGATGGAGGCAGGGGGCAAAGCGGGGTGAGGAGCGGCGCCGGCGGGGTCGGCGGTCGGGGTCCCGGGAGGGGGGGCTCTACAGGGTGCCGTGTCTCCAGGCGCATCCACATCACGTGGGCGACGCTGCAGTGCCTGAACGGGGATTACGAGGTGGAGCCGGGGCACGGCGGGGAGCGCAGCGCCTACCTGAAGGAGCACAACATCGAGACCTTCCTGATCGTGGGCTGCAGCCAGAAGCGCGTCAGTCTGCGGCGGGGGGCTGGGATGCAGCCGGGACCCCGCGGCGGGGAGCTGAGGGCGGCGGGTGGGGGGCCGTGATGGCGGCGGAACGGGGGGCGGCGGCGTCCGGGTCGGGGCGGGACGGG
>NW_024963195.1:0-1861 GCF_019238085.1 Lagopus leucura | reverse complement strand
TTCGTCCTTGGGTCTATGGGGTGAGGGTGGGAGAGACCCCTGGGGGGACCCCTGGATGTCCCCTTCATCCTCATGGGATGGGAGGGACAACCAGGGGTCCCCTTCATCCTTGGGTCTATAGGGTGGGGGTGGAAGAGACCCCTGGGGTCCCCAAACCCCATGGGATGGGGACAAGAGGGACAGCTGGGGTCCCTTTCATCCTTGAGTCTATGGGGTGGGGGTTGGAGAGATCCTTGGGGGTCCCTAAATCTATAGGACAAGGATGGGGACGAGTGGGGACCCCTGGATGTCCCCTTCATCCTTATGGGATGGGGACAAGAGGGACATCTGGGGTCCCTTCATGCCTGAGTCTATGGGGTGGGGGTTGGAGAGATCCTTGGGGGTCTCCATTGTCCCCAAACCCATAGGACAGGGATGGGGACCCTCAGGATCCCCTTTGTTGTTACGGGATGGGGGTTGGAGAGACCCCCCGGGGGTCCCCACTGTCCCCAAACCCATGGGGTGGGGACAAGAGGAACTGCTGGGGGTCCCCAAACCCATAGGACAGGGATGGGGACAAGGGGGCACTCCTGGATGTCTCCATCATTGTTAAGGGGTGGGAGGGACCCCAGGTGTCCCCGTTGTCCCCAAACCCCGTGGGATTGGGGTGGGAGGGACAACCAGGGGTCCCCTTCATGCCTGAGTCTATGGGGTGGGGGTTGGAGAGACCCCTGGGGGTCCCTGTTGTCCCCAAACCCAGGGCATGGGGACAAGAGGAACTGCTGGGGGTCCCCAAACCCATAGGACAAGGAAGGGGACAACAGGGGACCCCTGGATGTCCCCATCATCGTTACAGGGTGGGAGGGACCCCCGGTGTCCCCGTTGTCCCCACCTGTGCAGGAGGACTAAAAGCATCTGAGCCCAGCAACGTGGCTGCGCTGTGTTGTCACCTGGGGTTGGGGGTGGCGAGGTGACATCCCATGGCACAGCTCCCTGCTGTCCCCAACGTCCTTATGGTGTCCCCAGCATCCCCATGGTTCCACTGTCCCCTCACAGTGCCCCCATGATGTCCCCAGTGTCCCCATACTGATGTCCCCAACATCCCATGGCACAGCCACACGGTGTCCCCAACATCCCAGTGTCCCCATGGTGATGTCCCCAATGTCCCATGGCACAGCTTCATGATGTCCCCAATGTCCCTATGATGTTCCCAGTGTCCCCAACATCACCATGATGATGTCCCCAGTATCCCATGGCACAGCTTCGCCTTGTCCCCAACATCCCTATGGTGACGTCCCCAACATCCCAATGTCCCCTCACAATGTCCCCATGGTGATGTCCCTAGTGTCCCATGGCACAGCTTCATGATGTCCCCAATGTCCCTGTGATGTCCCCAATGTCCCTATAGTGACGTCCCCAAGGTGATGTCCCCAGTATCCCATGGCACAGCCTCATGTTGTCCCCAACATCCCCATGGTGGTGTCTCCAGTGTCCCCTCCCAGTGTCCCCATGGCCATGTCCCCATGGTGATGTCCCCAGTATCCTATGGCACAGCTCCATGTTGTCCCAGTGTCCCCACAGTGGTGTCCCCAATGTCCCTATGATGTTCCCAGTGTCCCCAATGTCCCATGGCACAGCTTCATGATGTCCCCAATGTCCCTGTGATGTTCCCAGTGCCCCCAATGTCCCCATAGTGATGTCCCCAATGTCCCATGGCACAGCTTCATGATGTCCCCAATGTCCTTATGATGTTCCCAGTGTCCCCAACGTCCCTATGGTGACATCCCCAATGTCCCCGTAGTGATGTCCCCAGTATCCCATGGCACAGCTTTGTCTTGTCCCCAACGTCCCCATGGTGATGCCCCCAATGTCCCCTCAGTGT
>NW_024963194.1:374-1066 GCF_019238085.1 Lagopus leucura | reverse complement strand
TCACCCTGTCACCAAAATCCCCTCCTGCCCACCTGAATCCCTTCTCCCAGTGCCTGTGTCCCCTCCTAGGTCTCTTGTCCTGACATCTGAGTCCCTCATCCCATTACCAGGCTCCTTTGTCCTGTTTCCCAAAGTCCCATCCTGCCTACCTGTGTCCCTCATCCCAACATCTGGGTCCCTCACCCTGTCACCAAAGTCCCCTCCTGCCCACCTGAATCCCTTTCCCAAGTGCCTGGGTCCCCACTTGCACATCCAGGTCCCTCATCCCAGTGTCTGGGTCCCTCATTCTGTCACCAAAATCCTCTCCTGCCCACCTGAATCCCTTGCCCCAGTGTCTGAATCCCCTCCTGGACACCTGGGTCTCTTATCCTGACATCTGGGTCCCTTATCCCAGTGTCTGGGTCACTCATTCTGTCACCAAAGTCCCCTCCTGCCCACCTGAATCCCTTCTCCCAGTGCCTGCGTCCCCTCCTACGTCTCTTGTCCTGACATCTGGGTCCCTCATCCCAGTGCCAAGGTCCTTTGTCCTGTCCCCAAAGTCCCCTCCTGCCCACCTGAATCCCTTTCCCAAGCACCTGGGTCCCCACTTGGACACCCAGATCCCTCACCCCAACATCAGTCTCTCTACCACCCATCTCCCCTCCCGCCCACCCTGTTCCCCCATCCCGACGCTCGGGGGTCCCTCATCCCTT
>NW_024963194.1:0-274 GCF_019238085.1 Lagopus leucura | reverse complement strand
CCTGACATCTGAGTCCCTCATCCCATTACCAGGCTCCTTTGTCCTGTCCCGAAGGTTCCATCCTGGCCACCTGTGTCCCTCATCCCAACATCTGGGTCCCTCATTCTGTCACCAAAGTCCCCTCCTGCCCACCTGAATCCCTTCTCCCAGTGCCTGCGTCCCCTCCTACGTCTCTTGTCCTGACATCTGGGTCCCTCATCCCAGTGCCAAGGTCCTTTGTCCTGTCCCCAAAGTCCCCTCCTGCCCACCTGAATCCCTTTCCCAAGCACCTGGG
>NW_024963193.1:0-1260 GCF_019238085.1 Lagopus leucura | reverse complement strand
GGGACTGCACCAAACCCAGGGGACAATGGGACTGCCCCAAACCCATGCGGACATTGGGACTGCCCAAAACCCATGGGGACATTGGGACTGCCCCAAATCCATGGGGACATTGGGACAGCCCCAAACCCAGGGGACACTGGTACTGCCCCAAACCCATGGGGACATTGGGACTGCCCAAATCCCACGGGGACATTGGGTCTGCCCCAAACCCTGGGGGAAATTGAGATTGCCCCAAACCCAGGGAAACATTGGGACTGCCCCAAAACCATGGGGACATTGGGACTGCCCCAAACCAATGGGGACTTTGGGACTGCGCCAAACCCAGTAGGACATTGGGACGGCCCCAAACCCAGGGGAAATTGGGACTGCCCCAAACCCATTGGGACATTGGGACTGCCCAAAACCCAGGAGGACACTGGACTGCCCAAAACCCAGGGGACATTGGGGCTGCCCCAAACCCATGGGGACACTGGGACTGCCCCAAACCCCAGGGACACTGGGACTGCCCCAAACCCAGCGGACATTGGAATTGCCCAAAACCCATGGGACACTGGGACTGCCCCAAACCCAGGTGGACAATGGAACTGCCCCAAACCCAGGGGACATTGGGACTGCCCCAAACTCAGGGGACTTTGGGACTGCCCCAAACCCAGGGGGATATTCGGACTGCCCCAAACACATGGGGACACTGGGACTGCCACAAACCCATGGGGACACTGGGACTGCCCCAAACACATGGGGACATTGGGACTGCCCCAAACCTATGGGGACATGGGGACTGCCCCAAAACTAGGGGACATTTGGTCTGCCCCAAAACCACGGGGACATGGGGACTGCCCCAAATCCACAGGGGAAACTGGGACTGCCCCAAACCCATGGGAACATTGGGACTGCCCCAAATCCAGTGGACATTGGGACTGCCCCAAACCCATGGGGACACTGGGACTGCCCCAAACCCATGGGGACATTGGGACTGCCCCAAATCCACAGGGGACATTGGGACTGCCCCAAACCCATGAGGACATTGGGACTGCCCCAACCCGAGGGGACACTGGGACTGCCCCAAACCCATGGGGACATTGGGACAGCACCAAACATAGGGGACATTGGGACTGCCCCAAACCCATGGGACACTGGGACTACCCCAAACCCATGTGACTCTGGGACTGCCCCAAACCCAGGCGACATTGGGACAGCCCCTAACCTATGTGGGCATTGGGACAGCCCCAATCCCATGGGGACATTGGGACTGCCCCAAAC
>NW_024963192.1:0-1242 GCF_019238085.1 Lagopus leucura | reverse complement strand
CCCCCCCCACCCCATCCCCCCCCTCCCCTCCCCCCACTCACGCCCATAGAGCGCCAACGCAGCGCAGTCCGGCCCGGCCCGCACGTCGAGGCGCAGCGGCTGCTGCTCCTGGTGCCGCTGGATCTCTCCGTTGGCGTCCCCGATGGTCAGGAGCCGCACGCCGGGGAACACCGACACCGCCGCCATCTTCGCGCCGCGCCGCGCCCCCGCCCCCGCCCCGCCGCCCGCCGCGCGGCGCCCCCTACCGGCGGGAGGCCGCCGAGGACGGGGAGGTGGCGCCACCTGGCGGGAGGAGGGCGCGGGGAAATGGGGGGAGGGGGCGGGGAATGGGAACGGGGGGGGGGGATAATAATGGGGATCACGGGGATAACGGGGATAAGGGGAATAACGGGAATAACGGGGATCACGGGAATAAGGGGAATAACGGGAATAACGGGGATAACGGGGATAATGGGGATAACGGGGATAACGGGGATAACGAGGATAACGGGGATAAGGGAGATAATGGGAATAACGGGAATAATGGAGATAACGGGGAAAAGAGAGATAATGGGAATAACGGGGATACCGGGGATAACGGAGATAACGGGGATAACGGGGAAAATGGGGATAAGGGGAATAACGGGAATAACGGGGATCACGGGAATAAGGGGAATAACGGGAATAACGGGGATAACGGGAATAACGGGAATAACAGGGATAACGGGGAATGGGAAATAATGGGAACGGGGATGGGAGGCGGGCAGGGAAGGCGGCAGCGCCGCACAGCACCGAGCACAGGAGGGGCTCTGCGCCAGCAGCAAAACTCTTTATTGCCCCACAGCCGCTGCCCCATAGCGGCCCCATAGCAGCCCCATAATGGCCCCACAGCAGCCCCATAACGACCCCATCACGGCCCCATAGCGGCCCCCAGCGGCCCCGCCGCCGTTCGCGACTCTCTCTCTGCATGCGCCGTCCCCACCGCGAGGCTCTGTGGGGAAAAGTGTGACAGTCGGAGCGGGTCGGGGCCCCCCGGCTGTGGGGCAGAGCTCCAAGTTATGGGGCAGAGCTCCAAGTTATGGGGCAGCCCCACACAGCGCCCCTACCTGCACTGCGTCGCCCTGCGCCGCTCCCCTGCATCTCCTGCTGCCTGCAGAGCGAGATTGGGGAGGGGGGGGGGCAGACCCACAGGTCCACAGAGGCCCCACAGACGCTCAGACCCACAGCCCCCAGACCCAAAGACCCCCCAGACCCACAGCACCC
>NW_024963191.1:46876-82531 GCF_019238085.1 Lagopus leucura | reverse complement strand
CGAGCAAAACAAACCGCTCGGCGGCCGCCGCGCACCCGCCGCCGCCGCCTGCCAATCACAGGGGCCGACCCGCCGCTCGCGGCCAATCCGCGCCGCCGAGCCACCCACCCGACGGCACCGCCCGCCAATCGGTTGGGCGCTCAGAGCGTCGCCCGCCAATCGCGGGGGGCCGTGCCGTTCGCGGGGTTGGCCCCGCCTCCTCGCCCGCCACCGGCTGCCAATCAGAATGACGGGCGGCCGCGAAGCCCCGCCCACCGGCCGGGCTTACCGCCGGGTCCTAGCGCCCACCCGCGACACGGAGCGCCCGGGCCGGGCCCAGGAACCTCCGCTGCCGGCCCTTCCCTGCGTGCCTCCGGCTCAATAGGCGATGTGAAAGGCCGCGGCTGATGCACACAGAGCTGCGCTGGAGGGGGGGAAACACAGTTCACAGCCTCTGCCCCCCAGATGACGGCCAGGGATTTTTCTTTTTACAAAAGAAACTCATTTATTAAACAGACAGACTTTTTTTTTTTTTTTTTTTTTTTTTTTTTTTTTTGGAAGAAAAAAAAAAAAAAAAAAAACACCACCCCACTGAAGCACAGAAAATCACCACAGTTCCAGAGCAGAAAGGAGCACAGAACACACTGAAATCAAGATTCAGCAAAGCATTAACCAGCCACCCCAGGCAGCACAGAGTCCCGCTGTGGGAATGGATGCCATCCTCACGGCTGTTCTAATGAGGCCCCAGCAGCATCCCAGCACAGCTCCCTGCAGGCTGCACAAAGGGACGCGTGTCCAAGTCACAGAATAAACACTGCTGTCATTTTGCCTTTTATGCATCTTCCAAAGCATTGCTTCAAACTTTCCACCACTGCAGTGCTGCTAGGTGCTGCAATCACACAGTACCTCTGTTGATGTTAGTCAGTATGAAAGTAAATTCACATGCATTTAACCCTCTGAGATTTAATGAAGTACACGAGGCTGGAGCTCACTACGCCCTGCCTTTCATTGAGGAGTTCATATTAATGAAACAGGTTGTGTTGTCAGAAGTGGAACCGCTCACCTGTCCCATTCATTCTGATAGACTCCTGATGACTGTTTCTCCTCCTGGTTTCAGCATTCCCAGCTGCCACCTCCCCTTGTGCAGACAGACCATAAAGCAGAATACATTCCTACTAAAAACAAAACAAACATGCCATGCAACAGATTTTTTTTTCCCCCACAGATTTTAGGGCAAAGAACTGCTTTTTACTGTCCAATCTAACCTAGTAATTCTACCTCAAACTTCATAAATCAACTAATCTTCTACAAACAACATCCAGACTTCAGCTGCTCTGTCCTTGCTTTTGCTTCCATCCCACCAGGGGGATGTATTTGGATAGTGGTTTTTTTTTTCCCCCCACCACAAGCGACAGCAGAAGGGTTTTGTTTTATTAAGAACAAGTCCAGCTCTCCTTCCCTGATGCAGCGATGGCCACCCTGCTGCTGGGAAACCCACCTCGAGCAGATGGCTTCAGCAGCTGCTTGTCTATCTGGCAGACATCTAGCTGCAAGGGTCTTGTTTTCTAAATGTTTTCACTCACCAGCAACACAGCAACGTCAGAGAGGCTGCATCAACTGGAAAGCACAGGAAGGAAAACCGGATTGGAAGTGGGGGCAAGTGCAGGACCAGGAGGGGTTCAGGATACGGCCAAACCACGATGACACTACCTGTTATTTGGGGTAATGAGAAGATCTTACTATGCCATGCTAGATAGAAAATCCATCTGTAAAGGAATGCTTAGATCAACAGATATGACCAAGGGCCAGAAGCTGGGCACAAAGCAATCATCCCAGCCCTGCTTTTGCTTTTGGGCCAGAGGGCTTCCACACGTATCAGCTCAAAATTCCCATCCAAAAAACAGCCCAACGCTGCCAGCGTTCAGACTCATTTTTAGCATCTCTTGTATCACTCTGAAATCAGAAAAGTCTTTCTAGTTGTCCTGCATACTCATGCCCAGCTTATAGCCATTTGTTTTCATGCCAAGATTATCCTTTCACTTAAATTATCCTTTCATCTTCCCTGGTGTTTTCTCTCTAAATACATCAAGATAATCATATCCCCTTTCAGGTTCCACTTTAATAGATGAGTAAGCCATTTTAACTCTTCTGATAATACAACCTCTGTGGTGTCTTCCTGGTAGCCTTTTTTTTGGCCTCTATTCTAATTTTAGCTCTTTTCTCTTATATGACAGCACCATCATTATTGCCATTAGACCAATTTCTCTAAATGCATTTTCACAGAGGCTCACTGCTACCCTTTAACAGCTAAATCCAGCCTCCTTTCCCCACTAACTTCCAAATATTCACGTCTTTCACAAATTTATCTTTACCTCTACATTCACAGCTTTGCACTTTCTGCTGCTCAATTTCATCTCCTGTCTGTTTCTCACTCTTCAAAGCCATCAATTCCCTAAGATATTCTTGCTCCCTACTGTTAGTGAAGCTTCCCACTTCTGTTCATCACCAAATTTAATTATCACACTTGATTTTTATGCCAAGGTCGTTATAGAAAGGTTTTAATGATTAATTGCAGCGCTAGAACTGGAGAAACTCAGTTAATTCCCCAGTGCATCAGCTATGATGTCAAAACACACTACAGTCACTTTACCCTTCAATATTTTCATCTGTCTTCCAATTCTTCCATGTTTTCATGTGAAATGCTCAGCCAAAGTCCTGCTATACGAAACCCACCTCAAGCCCTTCGTGTAGAAAGCTGGTTTTCTTAAAGAGATACCAAACCTGCTAGTTGCAACTGGTGCCAGTGAGCCAGGAGAGCCCAGCAGATGGCAGGAGAAACGCCCTCCTTCCATTTGCAGTTGACCAGAAAGCCTGGATTTCACGAAAGCTTTTTTCTTCCTTTGAAAAGAGAATGATCTGTCCTTAATGGTTCATTACTTCACACAGCCATCCAGCCTGACATACCCACCAGCAGACAAAAACTGCTGTTTTGCATCTCTGTTCTCTTGTTAGAGACATTATCACAACACTGTCTATATGCAAGTGCCATTAGACTGTCTGGGGGAGGGGCCAATGCAGGCTTCCCTCCTCACATTATTTTTCCTAGACAAGCTGGCATACCTTTTCTCAACTGCAGCCACAGTTCTGTTGTGGAAGTTTAGCAGATGCCCATTTTACATATCTTCAGGGAAAAAGGAATAATTCTTTTTTCACTTTTACTCTCTACTCAACGCTATGCCAATTTTGAGCAAAAGAATGAGGTTATTCATTCTACAGTAACACCAAGGTACAGCTGATAGTCTGTGGTTTTCCACCCAGATTGCCCACATCCTTTTAAAGCTGCTATTTTCCAGAAGAGAAGCTTCATTTTTGTAAACAGCAACAAAACAACAAAGCATTGTTAATTCAACATCACGGCGATCAGATTGATTGCAGATATCTTATGTAAGATCATCAGCACAGGTATTCACCCAGACTCCCCAGGAGCCACTACAGTCAGCTCATTTGTTTTAAAGGAACCTCACAGGGTTGTTTAGCACTGTTACACTGCAAGAAGCAAGAAAAGGAAATTAATCCTGAAAACAGGGACTACAAGAGTGCTGCACAGAGAGCCGGTGACTTGTTAGAAGTTGCACAGGAAGACTGGAGCAGCCCTTTGGGATTCAGCTCCTGGCATCTTTTCCTAGGCTCTTAATTGTTGTGCCACCACATTTTCTATTCTGGTAGCACTTCCATTTTCTGAAGCATACCTGTCTCAGTCAAAGAGCCTCCTCTCCTTGCTATCAGATGTACTATTTCTTCTTTCCTTCCTGTTTCCCTTCTTGTTTAGGTACACACATCCTTCCTGGGGAGCTTAGCAGTCTCCAGGCTGAGCGTT
Organism: Lagopus leucura; assembly: GCF_019238085.1. Lineage (NCBI taxonomy): Eukaryota > Metazoa > Chordata > Aves > Galliformes > Phasianidae > Lagopus > Lagopus leucura. The sequence continues at coordinate 78,675 of NW_024963191.1, read as the reverse complement.
GTCTCATGCCAAAACTTCCTTATTGTACATCTCCACAGCCAGAGAGCTGTGCAAAGGAGTAAACCGGTGGAGGGGGAGGAAAAAAAAACTTCATAAGTCTCCAGATGATGCAGAAAAGCATTCTGAAGTTCTGAGAAGAATCACCTCACTGGTTCCAGGCAGTTCTTGTTTTGTTAACGCTCTCCTGGGTGTTCTCAACATTTTGAAAATCCTGACTACAGTACCAACAGAAAACTAACAGAACCAACGTTGTAATCCAGCTTCAGGACAGTGACACAACGTGAACTGGGCCAAATCTCACCTCCAGTACAGCACATCAACTACATGAAACTCATCCTTAAGAAGCACGCCTGCTGTTCCCCTTCTCCAGCCCCGAAGAGCAGCTGGTACCTGTCCTGTTCTGCTGGCCACGCTGTCTGTCCTCCTGCTGCCAGCACTCCAGCAGAGGGGGCTCTGAAGCTGTCTGGTTAAAAAATAGGAGACATTCTCCTCCTCGTGGAGCGAGCAAAACTGAAGGGAAGGAAGAGGGGGAAGGATGTTAGAAATATGACACGCTTTTTAGATGATGGCTTGCTTCTGAACCGGCAACCTGGGCCACATAAGGAGCAGCACAAAAAAAACCGCACAAGATTAAAGCACAGCCTTGTTATAGTCGCACTGTATTGTAACTATTCTGTTACTGTTGAGGACATCTTGAATTTTCAAGTATTTTCAAGCCACTTACTGATCATTGATTAATTAAGTGCTTTTTACTTACAGCTGTTAACAGCTGCACCGTGCCCAGGGTCACACAGCAAGTCAGCCAGCCATGCCAGATGTTGTTGTTCCTTGGGGTAGAGAACCTCTTGTTGTTTCATCTCTACACATATTCCTCCCAGGACTTAACGACACTTCCTTTGCTACTCTGACAAGCAGTCTGTTCCTCTCATCTTCTACCAGCTCCTGAATTTTTGCACTGGTATGCCTAATTTGCAAAAGTTGTCAGCAGTCCTTCCCACAGGACTTCATTAGCACCCAAACTGGTTGCTTCCAGCTGTATTTTATAGACTTCTAGTCTTCATCACTGAAGAGAGTGTGTCTATAGGAACGGGTGGATCTGTGTGGTTACTGCTGAGTTAGCCTCCACATCCTAACCAGCTGACACCTTTAAGCAGCCTGCTGCTCCTAATGAAGGGAAAAGATGGCAAATCAGTGACAACAACAACATGGCAGGTAGATGATCACCAAATGAGAAAGACAGGTTGAGTTCCCAGTGTTGGAGGATGCCCTGCAGTCACTGATGGTACAGTTGTTGCATTTCCCAAAGGCCCATACTGGATAAGGAGAAATTCAAAATGTTTATGCTGAACAGAAAGGACAGACTTAAATTTGACTTTAAGAAAGTTAAAGAAAAACAAAAAAATGAACAGTGATTTGGATTTACGGCGCAGGCTCCTTTCCTGCTTTAGTTACTCCCATATAGAGATGGGGATTTTTTTTTGTCAGCTTACAGTTACCAAAAATACAACAGGTATTGCTTAGCATCTTTGAACTCTGGCATTAAATATTTGTTGCTTGAGGTCACTGCACAAACTCAAATGGATTTCAAGCAGATGCAAGCGTGACACCATTTGAGTGCACACTGTTATTTACCTCTACAGCAAGGAGAACACATTCCCCCAAATGGGAAGCTGATGGAGCGCATCTCAGTACTGAAAACAGAAGCTGGAATTTGGCATACAGCAACTTAATTGCTTTGCTTTCATCCACTGGAGTGGAAGCGGAGAAAATTTCTTTGTATCTGTGCTTCAGAATTCTCCATGAAACAGATCAAGGATTTTGTAAATACATTTCTAGGGCAAAGACAAACAATTCTTCGAAGGAAAGCATCTTATCCAAATATGGATTAGTTAAAGTCCATATATAGCTTAAAAAACAGCACAGCATCTTCGCAGGCAACTCTTTCCATTGTGGCCACGAAGCGTAAAAAGCTTTTGTTTCAAAACCAGTACACAAAGAATTAGAGAAGATTCTGAAAGTACATTAGATGTCAGACAGCAGCGTGGCTGAACCAGAGTTAATCTAAATACTTACTGAAGACATCAGTCCTGCTCACCCAGCTCTAAGGTAAGAATGTCAAGTTCTGCTACACTGCTCCCCTTCTAGATCCCAGCTCTAGCAACAACAACAGTGACGGAGCCTGTATAGAAAACACCCTTTAACAGAGGTCACCCACACACAAGAGACTTAGAAGCTAAATAAGAGCCTAATTGCTTTGTCTTTAATTTGCTCATTTTCAGAAAGCCTTAGAGACCAATTATTTGTATTAGAAAATCCCTCTTCCAATCATCTCAAACACAAAAACACACGAGGACAGATAATTACCATTTTTTTCTGCAGGGGAGAATTACTATACAAGGAAGTCAGAGAACATGATACGGACAATGGTAGTGTATGGGCAACATGTGGTAATTTGGCTTTTGAAAGTAAATGTGGGCATATTTTTATTAGCCATTCTTTACCAGATCTTTCGCGACTGGCATCCTAACAACATAATTATGTGGAGTAACCCCTAATTCAAGAGTAGCTAGAATAAGGAATTTAGTTGGGGTGCTGGTAGGATAAAAGTTATATAAAGTGGCACCAGTTCTGTAACACAGAGACAAGAGAAAGGAGTCACCCTACCTTCTCAGCAATGTCTTTGAAATAGGCTCCATGTCTCCTGTGGAAGTACCTCCCTGCTTGCCCCACGGGTCCCAGTTGTAACTCACCACACAGTGAACTGCAGTCAATCTACAAATGTTCCATTTTTATTACAAAGTATGAAAGGCAGAAAATACTGTACCTAATACACAGGAGGCTGGAACTTAGAAAGAAGGTTAAAAAATCTGAGTAAAACTACATAGGAAGCAGGAAATAGCATAAAAGGGTGCAACATTCCACTTTCAAGCGATTTCAGAAAATTGCCTTAAAATTTACAGAGTTTCCACAACGTGGTTCCATGATGCAGGTGTTAAAATCCATTGTAACAAAACCTTTTGTATTTTCTCCATAAAAATAAAGGGAGTAGAGACACTGCAGTTATCCATGTCAACAACATACGTCTGTTGGATAGCAGGATACTAGGATTCCTCTAGGACAGCATAGGAGCAAAGTTGCAAATCTCAACGTGGAAGGGGAGAAAAGAAGGACAGAAATAAAACTACTATTGCTTCAGCATATTTTAGTGAGAACAAGTCAGGAATTTCATATGAATGTTTGTACAATCATGCTACAAAGATTACACCTTCAGGAAATTACCACAACAGGACTGTGAATGGAAAGAGCAGGAGGGAAAAAACACACAAAAGTAAACATCTCCTACTGACTACTGGTAACAAAAATGCTTCGGCGCAACAGATTTAAATTACATTTTACACTGCTAGCAACCCAAGTTTAAAAAAAAAAAAAAAGATATTTTTAAATAGTAAATTTCATAATTCGTGTTCATCAGGTTGTCAAAAAAAAGCAATGCATTGCCTCACAGCTGCACCATGACTCTTTCAGCCACTGGTTTCTCGCGTTTCTGCCTTTGTTCAGGTTTGACAGACCCAACCATTGCTTCCAATGGAGACCTGAGAGTCCCACGTTTCACTATCAGGAAAGCAAACTCCAAGGGATGCTGACTTGTGGCTGCACCATGGGCTTTTGCCACTTGTGACAGCTACCTTGGGCAGCAATATTTTCAGGAAATAACCTTTGTTAGATTTACTGAAGGATGAACTCGATGGAAGCCAATGGATTTTCTTTTTTTTAAATTATGAGTATGAAGAGTCTAGCTTGATGCTGAGTGCCAAAGGCTGCACAAAAGGCCACCAAGATACTTGAAGTTACCTTCTGAAAGTAGACAGCAGTGAGCAAGTTTCACAAATGCCTTTGCCTCTGGAATCTGCCACGAATTGCTGGATGAGCATTTTGCTACTGGTGCTCAGGTGCATTTTTAGTGATTCCTGCTTTTTAGTGCTGGTGAATGGTGCTGACAAGAAGTTCTGGGGATCTTTTCCTGATAGAAGTCAGGGGCCCACTACACTCCATATCCTCAACAATAAAACCTGACTCTTCTCAGGTAAGCAGGGGACAATACAGCTGCCTCTCTAAGCATGAGAAAGTGCTCTGTAAGTGCCACGTACAAATAAACCTTGACCTCTGCTAAGGTCAAGAGAAACAGGGACCACAACCCACGGTATCTTGCCCATTCCAGGACATTTTGAACACCTCATTTGAAACGTCTGCTGTAAGGTAAGAACAGTCCTGCTCTGGAATATTGGTCTGAAAGTAGAAAGCAGTCAGCATGTACCAGAGATAACCTTATTAACTGACTGGATAACACAGCCTGGACCATTTTGCCAACCAGCAAAGGGAAGACAAAGTATTTCAGTATTCTGATGGAACCATAACTTCTGCAATGTACTGAGCTAATAGCTTACCTCTGTTATCACTGATCCTCCTAAGGATGTTCTGAAAGAGTCAGAGCACCTTTAAACACAGGGAACCACCAGGCTCAAGGATCCAGGTTGTATCAATTTACCATCAGCAGGAGTTGTTCAATCCTAAAAATGTTATCTGAAGAATCCATTTACATCTGCACACGACTGATCTGCCCCTACTGCCATCATGTTCAAACTCAAGGATTTCCAGACACTGCCAAGATCCTAAACAAAGCAAAAAGGTGACAAGCAACACTAAAATACAAGTTGACCTCATAAGGTTGTGCTGTTCTCTAACTAGAGAGCCTCACTTTAACATTAACAGTACTGTCAAGTGCTCATGGTATTGGTGTTTAGGAGAAACAGATAAGGGTCCACTAGATACTGACAACCATAGCCAGTTAAGGATTGCAGTGACTGTTGTATTTAACATTTCATACAAAACACAAACGGCTACCATAAAAAGACTGAGGAAAAGATGACTCTCCTCCTAATCTTACCAAAAATATACTTGTTAAAGTGCCATCTGCAAGAGAACAAAACAGACACACTCAGCTTTTTAATTTACATTTAAAACAAGCACAAGAGCATCTGCGAATTCCAAAATATTGGACTCCCCTCACCTCGTCCCTGGTAGGCAGTGATCTGTAGTTGAGACTGATGCAGCTTTCTCACTGCGACACCAGGCAAAAATAGATCTTTTCAGTATTATCTAGAACATTCAGGAGAGTAATTACAGCTAAGTTTTGAAAGGATCATTAACTTTGACTTATGAGAGGCAATGCCTCCCCTTTTAAGTACATTTCAAGGTTCCATAAGGAACAACTTGTATTAACAGTCTCCTTTCATATCACTCTCTGAAACCACCGTTTCCTTTCTAAATAGATTGTCAAAGCACTCAAATCCTTGCCTTTTAAATCCCTGCACACAGAAGTACAAGTCCAGTAGATGCAACTGACCACGGGCCATTCTGACAGTGAAGAGTTTGCATACGACAACACTAATTCACATCCATCTTCTCTTCTGTAGGTTTTCAGCCTCACTAATGAGGCACCACATGACTGATATCTCCTGACTGAGAGCCAATACACTCACAACCAGTTGCCCACACAACAGTAGAAACCTACAGAAAGCTTGGCTTCAACAGAACACAACGACCAGACAACAGCATATCTGGAATCAATCAACTGAAGTGCTACAAACTATAAAGTCAGAGAAAAGTGACATTTCTGTACAAGTATCAAAATCACATCTGGACCAACAACAGCAATTTTCTGTTTTTCTAACCTCACTGACGCTCAGACTCCTCCCTTGGTGTCAATCCACACTCAGGGGATATGAGGCAGTTGAAAGCAGTTGCTCTGCATCCTGCGAGCACAAAATAATAAAGATCAAACACTGAAGTATTTTTATGTGTGAACTTCGGAGAAAAAAAAAAGTAATGCTTATGGGGGTTTCTTACTAACAGAACTGAACGTTAAGCCAATAAAATGAGCTATACTGTATCTTCTGATTCGCAGGCTACAGTGACAAATCTCAAGGTTTTATTTTACCTTGCAAATCAAGTTGAACCAGCAAGCAGACAGTCAGCTTGCTGCCACTGTGTCAGCAGGTGCTGGCAGAAGGGCATCCAAGTCTCTCACTTCCTCTCTTTATGAAGTGCCATTTCCACTAGAGAACATCTCACCCATGAGGATTTTCTTATCTTTTCAGTCATTAACCTTCCAACCGACTTCTCTGAAAAGCAGCTATTTTAAGCAGCGTTTCCCTGCTCCAAAACAGCCTCCAGTGATTTCAAATGTAATTTCATATGAAGAATGACAACAGATGATGCCCAAAGCAACATGTTACAGATCTAGGAGGCAGATCAGCTGGCTAAACAAACAGGATACATGCTTTATTTAGAATCCCGTGGAGTCTACAAAATTCCTTCACTTGCCTTTGAGTAGTTTGGAATGAGAACTCAATTCCACGAGTGAACTTCAATCAGTTTTATGAATGGAGGGACTGACACTCGTTGGGTTCACAGCAGGACAGCAGTTCTCTAACGTTAGCAAAAGCTACCTGGATATTTGGTGATCAGCCCCTCCATGCATGCACTTCCTACCACCACAGCACAACAGATTCTATTCCTTGAGGAACAGACTGTTTGCCATTAAGTACAGCCTGTGGAATCTTTTAGCCACTTGATTTTCAACTGAATTAGCTTATATCTTTTTTAAAGAACAATTCTACAGTTGTTTAAAACAAAGCTGCTGCTAAGCTGCAGGCATGTTCGTCTCTTTTAACTCATGCCACCCATGCAAGGGTGAGGCTTTGAAACATGAAGAGGACTTCTGGTAGTTCCCATCCTTCCCCAATCCACAAATCAAATTGAGAGCTTATCTAGTAACAATTTAGCTTGCACTCCAAGCCAAAGTTAGAATCTCTCTCAGTGACACAGGACTTCATGCCTGCTGTTCATAACTAAACACTACACTGTAAGTCAGGGGATGTATTTTTAATAGTTTCTATAGCTGTGAATGTAATTATAGGTTGTTGTTAAGAAAACCCTAATTTTCACTTAATTCTGAGTATTTTACAATTTACAATGAAACACTACTGTAAAAGTTATAACCCAGCTACTTGGCTAATACTGCTCTGACATCTGGATCAAGTTGCCTGTGGAACACCCTACTCTCAGCATCATGAAAACCGACTGCCAAACCAAATGAAACCTGCTGTCAAAAATCCCACAGCTGAACAGAGGATGCCACTGACAAAACATGAGCTTAAACCGCTAGGAGTCCTTGGCTCTGATGTCAGAAGAGGTGATGCAGTAATGCTGCCTTTAATGAACTGCAAGCAGATTTGCAAGGCAGTGCTTTTCTAAGCTTCATGTCAAGAAGTCACCTATGCAAGAACATTCTTATGTCCAGGACAACACAACTTTCCAGAGTCCATTCTGTGTTGGACAGTGCTTTCCACATCAGCTTTGCTGTCTCCCTGCAATCCCTTTTCCTAACTTGCCTTCCCCACGCAAGCTGACAACACACAGCTTTGCTCTGCAGTTGTAGGTGAATGTACATCAGGTAGAAAGACAACGCTGATTGTTTCTGACATTTCCATCAAAACTCAGCTGGTGTGCTCCCAGGGCCCAGCTACAGCTGTCATGTCTTCATTGGAAGAAGAGTACTGTGGAGCTTTTATCTCAACACCTGTGTTATATTAAGACTTTAGTAAGGATTTTTAGCTTGTCTAATCCACTCAGCTCTGATTGCACCCTATTACTGTAGAGCATTCCACTATTTGAAACAGACGCCCTTGGATGCATCTCAAAGAGCCACAAGGATGACAAGCACCAAACTACGGCCTCTGTGGCACTGTTTCTTTCACTTGAAATCTGTCTTCTGAGCATTACATTAGAGAATTGTTTCTTTCAGAGAAACAGCTTTCATCTGCATAGTGGATGAGTTCTTCCAACTCATCTCGCTCATTCAACAAGACCTGACAGTACAAAGCAAATACATTTAGGAAAACAGTGTACTCCTTTCAAGAACTCCCAGAACACAGAACAAATGCAGAGAAGCTCCATGGTACAGGTTAACCACAAGATCTTGCTTGTATTATTTGCCAATCAAGCAAGCTACAAAGTGTGAAACCATTTTATTTTGGTTCAGATGGTAAGCCCTCTAAGGTGAAATCATTTCATTGGAAACGTCAGTCCAGAGTCCATTATTACAAATAACATTTTTTTCTGAAGTCATTTCTCTCAGAGGGAGCTCAAGTCATGCAAATACCTTCTGTCTGAAACCCATTACCGTTCTGTTAGCTAACACAACTGCAGGAGACACACAGTAAATTCAGTTATAATTTAAAAATAAGGCCTACCATAGTAGCAATTGCCTCTAGCATCAGAAAAGTGTAAAGAAATTGTGCAACAAGTACTTGTACTTCACAGCACCAGGTAACCAGGTATTGAGAGCCAAGGCAACAGTTAGTTCTGGCAGGCCTTTACTGCCAGGGAGCCTGCAGTGTTACTGTGATTTGTATCAACAAAGATATCCTGCTTTGGGTATATGGAAGTGGATCACATATCAAAAGTAAGAATTCGGGAGAAAAGCCTTACTCAATAGAAAGTTAGCCCAATATATAAAAAACATACAAATGTTTAAACAGTTTAGAGGCAGCAACAACAGGAACGACAAAGATTCCTGCCAAGGTGGCTGTTAACATTACCATCTTTTTCCCCACCTTGTTTTGCACTTGCATCTATTAAACCAGCTCGATGTGCCGCCCCGCTAGCTGACAAACACCTGGACACACGCAGCAACTTAAAGCCTGCAAGCTTATTAACACAGTCAACAAACAAATATACAGAACTTTAACTGCAGAAAAAAAAAAAAAACAAAAAAAAAAGAAAACCAGAACCCGAAAGGTCCAAGAGGCTCAGCGTGTCTCTGCATTCTGGAGTCTTGGAGAGACAGAAGACACCTGCCATTGATTCTTGTAACAGTTTCTTGGAACAGTAGATGCAAAGCAACAACAGATACTGGCCACTTGACTTGTGTTGTTCTTACTTTAGAGGGGTGGGGAAATTATACAGCCCTGCCTCAGTTAGGCATGAAGCAGCAGTGTTACACTCTCAAAATTTCCAGGCAGTTGTTGTAGCAGATAGCTATCCAGTCTGGCTGAGTTGATGCCCACTGTACATTGTTGATTTCTCCCTCTGCTGTATAGGCCAAGATAGGGTCCTCAATGGCACGAGGCATTTGCTGGATGTCCCAGATGAGAGCCTGATGGTCATCCGCTACAAAAGAAAATGAAGTCCTAAGTGGGACCAACGTACAACCAAACGTCCATACATGGCTACTAAAAGGGGTGTAGGAAAAAGCTAGCTTGAATACAGCCCTTGTACTTCAGATAAGAAAGTGAGACAGATACAGTGATAGAGCTCCAAGAAGAACTTGTACAGGTCTTCACCCAGGACAAAGTTAAAAACACAACTGGTGGAACTCAAAGTGCAAACATTTAGGAATTAAATTGCAAAAGAAGTTGAGCAGCACTGAAATAAAATAGCTTAGCCAAAGGAGATGCACAGTCAGGGCACCAGGCTCACTACTTTCACCCGATAAACCCTAGTAGCTGCCTATTCCCATAGAAGTGTTCAGCAAGTCACTATCAGAGTGCTTGTAAACTGCAAATAATCTTTAGCAAAAAGGCAGGATGAGAATTGCTTTAGATTTTGGGAAGAGAGGATTTTGCAAGTGTAATGAGAGACTCCCAGAGATTCGCCAGCAGAGACAGTGAGAGATTGATCAAGAATCTCTTTCCACACTTACCTGCTGTGCAAATGTGGCAGGAAGAATGAGGTGCCCAAGCAATTCCATTTACACACGCTCTGTGGTTGTTTAACCTGGCAACAGGAGTGCAGGGAACTCTGACATCTAGAATCACAACCTTCAGAAACAAAAATCAAACCAAGTTAATAACTTGTATTTCCACCCCTCATCCCATCCAGAAAACAAAGAGTTTTGAACTAAGGCTTTAAATACCTCCCTAAAGGATGCATTTGGCAAGCACACTCTGTTCTCAAAGAACAGTTTCTAGCTGGTCAGCACGTTGTGTGCCTTTCAAAAGTAGTCAGACCTCACATAGGAGAAGGCTTGTGAGTTATGAAGAAAAAAAAAACAAACGTGACTCATGCTTCCCTCAAGCACACAGGTAAAAATCTAAGGTACACTGCCTTAGAGAAAGAACAAGGAGACTAAAATACTTGCACTTATGATTTTATGCGAAAGCTGCTACTGGCTCACAGAACCCTCAAAAACTGGCTGAAATATATAGGGGGCACAGAGACCTTCATGTTTATAATACCAAACATACCTCTGCCTCCTACTGGAATGACTGCAGTAAGAATTGGCCCGTTTCATATTCCACTTACTGATACTGCACCCTCATTTTAAGAGCTAAGCGTAAATGACCAAGCCACCACCCCCAAATTGCCTCGTTCCTTCTGCACAACTAGTGCCTTACCTCCATGCCATCCATGGCCATCGTGGCAAGATAGTTGGGATCCTGCTTATTCCAGCAGAGACGCAGCAATGGATGGTGCTGTGGGTCCTCATAAATGATGGTGCTATGCTCCAGGTGACGGAGGTCAAACATCCTCACTGAGCCATCTGCACCAACCGAAGCAAACATGTCTCTCCCACCACCTGCACGGCTGAATGCTATGTCATACACCTGCTCAACACCAAAACAGAACAAATACAGCCCGGGTTTAGTGAGCATACTGCCTCCTAGTTCACAGCTAAATGGATTTCCCATACGGACAGCAGAAATTGTTACTACAACTGTAACAGTTTTTGTTTAATACTTGAGTTTCCTGGCAAGTTCTTCAGTTATTTGCCAAGGGAAGGGAAAGAACGAGTCATGTCTTTACAGGATTATTCACTGAAACAGAACATATTTACTTTCTGGACTCAGATTCTATGTCAAAATGAAAGAATCCTGTAAGATGTTTATTGCCTTTGATAGGCATTTGATTACAACTCCAGTCTGATGTTTTACCTCATTTTTCTGAAATATTCTGCAGCATAATCTTGTAGAACAAACATTCTCAAATCCAGGTTCTATGATGAGTGAGCAGAGTAGTTCTGATAGCTGATAGAACAGCTTTATTTTATTTTTACTTTTATTTTACTTTTATTAGTTCGTAATATATTAAAACTGTATCTTACCTATAATTAATGCACGTGAAATTCAAATCTTAATTTTGGACCATTAGATTTATGAATGATCAGATTTCTCAAGGAAAAAAAAGGGGAAAACAAAAGTTCTGTTCCTTTACTGCTTGAAAATAAAGTGCAATGTAAACAACCAAAAATATCCATCACCTCTTTGTCATGTGCAATAAGCTGGGTCTTAACATGGCCAGAGACCAGATTTACTCTTCCCAGAACCTGTCCTGTCTCCAGACCCCAAATAGTGCAGGTTGTGTCAATGCTGGAAGTACCTGAAACAAAAGCACTTCTTTTAGCAAAATATTAGCAAACTAGCACAATTCTGCAAGTTACACTAATGCTCTAAGCAGCAATAGTTTCTGACACCTACACACCAAAACAGCCACAAGGACAGCATACAGTTAAAATCAAGAATGTCAAGCAGTCTTATCATGCATTTCAATCACCCAAACCTTTTAGCTGCTAATAGGGTCTTTCACATTACTTGGGTATAGAGTGTAAATAGCTTATGTCTACCTCAATCTGTGTGGAAGATGCAGCTCTGGGATGAACTTCTCCATCCCTTAAGCCTCGAGTTAAAACCAAAAAACCAAACACAATCACACTGGGACTTCACCAGACTTAATTCAAGAGCGTGTCTTTTTCATTTTGTCAGACTCACCGAGGAGGTAAGGATCCACTTCATTCCAATCAAAGGATGTTAGTGGAGCACAGAAGTCAGAGTTCTTGTTATTGTTCAGCAAACACTCCAGCCGGGTTTCTGTTTCACCCACCTTTAAAAAAGCAAAGCACCTGACTGAAATAGCAATATCACATGACTGGTTCCACTTGCACGCCCAGCACACCAGGTATTAACCCCAACACACCAGGTATTAACCCCAACACACCAGGTATTAACCCCAGGTTTCTATCCTCTCAGCTTTACAACTTAAAAGCTCTGGAAAACAATCACCACCCCTATTTTCACTGAGGTGATTCCAACAGCAAGTGTCATCACAGATCTGCTGCTCCTGGAGCCTTCATATTTTGTAACATTATTACTGGGTTAAAAAAAAAACAACAGTAAGGTATCAGGTGCTCGACTTCATTTTATGTCTCAACTTTGACACTGCAGCAAGTGCAAAACATCCTGAAAGGACAGTGAAAAATCTGGTTTCGAGTGAAAATGAGATCAACGTGCAACACAGTTAATGTCACAGTTTGCCATTTCTCAAGGAGAATTTAGAATCACAGAACTGGATTTACTCACTCTCCACACACGCAGGTAGTCACCACTGGTTGCCAGCAGGTCTGGATACACTCCCTTGGTGTCTGGGATCCACATGAGCTTTGTGGTGGGGTAAGGGTGATCAAAGGTGTTCCTGCAGATGAACTCTGAACTCTCCTCATCCAAACCGACAAGCTGTACCTGTATAAAACCATATTTAAAAGAAAGGATTTTTATCCAAATAATAGTGTATAATTACAGCGTTAAGACTGAGTGCATTTCAGAGGGACGCCTTTTGTAACCTCAAGGATAATTAAAAAAGACCATCATGTCAGTGGAATGAGGAACATTTAAAGCTCTGCCTACAAGCCTCAGCTAGGAGTCTAAGTGGAATACTCATAATCACCACAGCACTCTGCTTTGAAGAGATGATCTTAAGTGAAGCAAAATCCAATCTCTTAAAGGATTAAAGACCACCCTCCTCTTTTCCATACTGCAAAGCCTTGTTTAAATGATAAACTGGTCAAGAATTATTTCAACTCACCTTTAACCAAACTGATGCTGACAGTGATGCTTCAGAGCCAGGCAAGCCATGGCCAACAATTAAAGCTCATATCATCGTGCTCTTGGCTAAAACCCTACAGACTGAACAAGGCACCATCAGTGAGCTACCAGGCTGCTTTCAATGGCACATTAACAAACGTGTTCTGTCACAACTGCACAGAACTAAAATACAGATTAATTCCATTCCAAAGGCAGAAAGTAAACAGAATTCAAACTTGACAAATGGAGGGCGAAGAGAAAAATGTTTACATAATTATTCAAGTGTTTTGTGAGAGAAGGACAAAGGAAGGAGGTCTGCTGCCAGGTTTTATGTAGCTGATCTCCAAATTAGGTGTTTGTTTTCTTAACAGAATAATGAGATAACACCCAGTTGTGAAAGTGAAGCAAGACAGAGCAGACAAGAAACTATCTCCACATTGCTTGGTTATGACAACACCTGAAGTAATGCCTGAAGTCCAGACATGATGTTATTAGAAAAATATTGACATGTCAGAAAGGTTCAGAGAACAATACGGACTGGGAGGACACGTTTACCCCAGCAGTGACTGCAAAACCTAAGCAGGATGAAAGCCCCACTGTGTTTCATGCTGTCCAAACACAAACAGAAAGAGGACAACTCACTGCAGTGAGTTTGTAAGCTGCTCGTGGTAGGAACTTCCTAGTACTTTCCACACATGGCTTCCTCCTGGAGGCTGTGGCTTAACAGATTTATTCTAAGATGTTTATCTGGACAATTCCTACACATTCTCCCATAAGCAATACGGTTAATAAACCATATGTTTAAACTTGTCTGGAAATCTACCGTATCCACCAACACAAGTCCTTCAGCAGACCTTCCACTGTAACATCAGCAGTTGCCAGTGCATTTAGAGATGCTCCTAATAAATGCCAACCTTCCCCTTGTCAAACTGAAGATGCATCTCTCTCACACTGTGGTGACCCCTAGAAAACATACAGGCTGTTTTTAGAAGCTTAGCTGGATGTCTGCCTTGCGCTCTTTTCATTACAGCAACTCCTCATTATGCTTCACACTACAACAGGATCCCGCCAAGAGCCTCCCAGCCTTCTGAAGTGACTGACAAAAAGCTTTCTAACTCCTTTAGGGATCAGAAACCCTAAGCAGATTTTACAAAGGAAGCAAATTGTCCTTGGTCATAGAAAATCTGGTGGCAAGGACAGAATCAGAAGACAAGCAATTTCCAATCATTTCTTTTCCTTTGCTTACACTGTTTTCAAGTCAACGTGAGTGTATCACACAGCCATAACCAAAGCAAATGTAAAGCAGCAGAGAAATCACTTTTGCTGGTGTGAATTGATACACTCACGCACTGCATATTCATGCTTAACCTCACAGGGAGAAAAGGCAACGACCATGCAGCAATCCAACATCTTTGCATCTTTGACGTTTTTAATGCAAGGCCAGGTTAGAGAATAAAAATTGCTAAGTGACACAAGATCTCTTGGCAACTGCTGAAGATCAGTTTGACGCTGATTGTCAGATCTGACAGCAGCCTGTGACGATTCTGAGCAGGAGGCATCGGTCTGCCCAGAGACAGAAGCAGAAAACACTGCTTGAGCAGTTCTATTCCTTCCTAGCTCAGTATAATCAATGGTCTGATCACACACAACACGCACAGAATCCCTCTTATCCACCCCATTGTGCAGCCTGAGCACAGGGGGGTGGAAAGACAGAACTGTGTTCAGGATGCTAATAATACAAGAGCCCCGTGTGGCCCTCCTGCAAGCAAGGCAAGGTTTGCAGGCAGCTCAGCATCAAGCAGTGCCTGAAGTCTAGGCCAGCTAAGGCTGAGGAAAGTAACTGTTAGTCAGGATCCAAACCTTCCACATCTACCTGTAACTCATTCTGGTGGGAAAATGAGGGTCTTCAATGTCCACTGGTTTCGCAGTTACGCTGTGACAGCAGCCAGAAATGCTACATAATTATCTGTTTCTCCCACACACCCAGATAGGTTGTGATTGGACGTGGATTTTCCTATCGCAACTGGAACCTTGTTAACATGAGGTTGATTTGCAACACTGCATATGAGTACAGAAGTGCCTTTAACCTGCTCTTGGTAACTTCTGAAAAACTCCTCCACGTGATCCAAAAGATGACATTTCATAATGATTTTAGGGTCTCGTTCCATCAGACAGCTCTCACCATACCATTTGATCTTTTTTACAAACCTAAACCTTACAAAAAAAGCCCAAAACAACAGCTCCCTGGTCAAAGTGCCACACTGGATGCTCTCTGATTGGAGGCAGGATGCAGAAGGTGACAGCATGCAGCCATAACCCAGCAGTCTGCTCCAAACAGTGTGCAGCACCGCTTCCTCCTGAAGCAGATTTGAGTTTTGCCTTACAGACAGATCCTGAAATCAGCCTCTCCTTGTTTGCCACAGATCATTACAGATACACAAAGCCTGCAGGATCCTGCAGCATTACCAGCAGAACTTACGAACACCTCAGCTCCCTCCCGTTACGCCTGTGATCCATGAGGCATTCCGAAGCCTGACAGCAGTCTGCTGATTCAAGAAGCTCAGGAAAACCTAGCCTGAATAATTTTAGTCCTTTCCCCTGGAGCAAAGTCATCTCTCTTTCTGTACCAGCGATTTGATGAGCACAGGTGTAGGAGCTGAAACAAAACTCCTCTGGGGTTCAAAGAGATCTTAGCAATCAGCTTTCTTGTGTGCCATCCAGCTTGTTAGTGGGAGAGCTGACAGAGGTTCCAAGAGTCTGGGAGCTGGGGGCAGCAGTAAGTCATGGCTTGGCAGCTGATGGAACTGAATCCATCCAAAACAGAGGTGTAAACAGCCATTTTATGTATGAAACCTTAAGTATTTCAGGCTCTGGTAATTACTACAGGAACAGAAAAATAACCAGGAATTGCGCTGCAACAATTAGAAAAGATTTAATGCCCTAAGAACCTTAAAAAAAAAACCCAAACACACAGAAGGGTAATGAGGGAGAGACGCAGCCACCTATTCGGTTACATGTTCAGAAACCTAGAATTGCTATTCTGAACTGGTTTTTAGTGTAGCAGGGGAAGGAAAGAAGTCAGTTGTTTAGAACAAAACACTGCAGTGGCAGAACAGAAATGGCATTTGGAGCTTGTCAAAAGCCTTCAAAACACAAAGAGAAAGTTAAAGTGGAAGAGAGCTTCCATTATCTCTTCCATTTTCCTTTCACTTGATGTCACTTGCACTTCCATGCGTATTTTGGTGTCAGAAGTTGGCAGTATAAAACAGAAGTAAAGAAGACTGTACTGAAAGCACCGTGACAAACATCAAAGCAAAAAGGCCACGCAACTCTGCCTTCTCCCTTTGAATTATCAGAGGCGTGGCAAAACGTCTCAGCAAAGCGAAGGTCATCTTTCACTGTATTTATTGTACAACTTCCATCTTTAATGACACATCTTCACTTCTGTAGCAGCAGCAGCATCCAGGCTGGCATCCCATTCTCATACAACTACTTTCCTGCTTTACACACTAATTAAATCTCATAACGCTTGGCGCTTGTATGGACCTGAAGCCAACAGAACGGCTATTCCTGAAGCACAGAGACCAGGAGAAGCTCTGGGGAGCATTTACAAACAGCTGGAGCTTATGCAGTCCCACACAATTCCTGTTTGAAGCAACTGCGAGTGCGAAGTTTTTGGTTTGGGTGTTGTTGTTGCTGTTGTTTTTTGAAATAGAAAGGGCTGCTGACTCAACTGCCTTTATACTTGAAGCCTGAAATGAAAAGCAGACCTGATCACATTGTAACTGGGAGCAACCCCCAGGGAACCATCCAAACAGAAGGATGCAAATGCAACAGAAACATACCCCTCATTAACAAGCTCCACCACTTCTAAACAACAACAACAAAATGTTTGGAAAGTTGTTACTGCTGGTTCTCAGAGTACACACTGCAGAAAACAAGTTTGCAAGCTCAGACCTGTCTGGAAAGCAGCCTTCCCAGATCCACAAAGCACTCACCAGCAATTCACATCTAGCCAGACCATTGGCTCACGTGGGAGCATCACATCCAGGGCTGCTGCAAGGGCACTCATTTAACTCCTGAAAGAAATACCATCCTTGCTTGACCATCACCTCATCTCAATGCACCCTCCACGAAGCCCAACCCCCAACATCAACTTTTGAAACGATTTTCTTCATGAAGCAGCCTGACAAAGCTGCAAAGCACACACGATATAAATACACAAAACTACTTAGGCAGCACCATTAGTTGCATGCAGACTTCAGGATGCTCTACAGCTACGTCCGTCTCCTCATCTCTCCTCCATTCGTGCACATCCATCACAACAGACGAGTGCATGCTGCTGAGGTAGGATGGCTCAGGTGTCTGAAGGGATGAGCAGTGTAATCCTCCCTGCTTAGATCTAGTGGGGAAACACTGAAGACACAACCTCATCATCTCCTCAGAGAAAAGCAAAGGCACTGAGGAGTCGGTGAAAGCAGCTTATAGACTTATAAACACAGCGTTCCAGGATCACAGAATCACCAAGGTTGGAAAAGACCTTCAAGATCATCCAGTACAACCATCCACCCATCATCAACAGCTCTCACTAAACCACGTCCCTCAACACAAAATCCAACCATTCCTTGAATGCCTCCAGGGTCGGTGACTCCACCACCTCCTGGGCAGCCCATTTCAGTGCCTGACCACTCTTTCAGAAAAGTAGTATTTTCTAACATCCAGCCTAAATCTTCCCTGATGCAGCTTGAAGCCATTTCTTTCAGTCCTATCACTAGTTACATGAGAGAAGAAGCCGACCTCCAGCTCACTACAACCTCCCTTCAGGTAGTTATAGAGAGCAATGAGGTCTCCCCTGAGCCTCCTCTTCTCCAGGCTGGACAATCCCAGCTCCTCCAACCACTTCTCGTAAGGCCTGTGCTCCAGACACCTCACAGCTCTGTTGCCCTTCTTTGAACCCGCTCCAGGGCCTCAATGTCTTTCTTGCAGTGAAGGGCCCAAAACTGGACACAGTACTCAAGGCGCAGCCTCACCTGAGCTGAGTACAGGGAGACGATTACTTCCCTGTTCCTGATGCAGGCCAGGATGCCATCAGCCTTCTCGGCCACCCGGGCACATTGCTGGCTCGTGTTCAGCCGAGCATCAATCAACACCCCCAGCTCCACGTGAAAGCACCACGAGAAGGGCACAACATTGCTAACAGAGTCCCACACAGCCGATATACGCGCAAACTCCAACTCCAGGCCGTGAGCTTTCTGTCACGCTGAATAACAACCGCACACACTGGCGTTAGGAGCAGCACCGGCCGCCCCCCACCCCAATCCCAACCCCTCCAACAGCTCCCTGCGGCCCGCCCAGCCCTCGGCACGGACGGGAAGATCCCCACCTTGTTGTTGTACTCCTCCACGAAGCTGCCCAACGCCAGACGGAATCGCTTGTCCGGCCGCACGCTCCAGTTCATGGCGTATACGGTCCAAGGCGCCTCATATTTGTAGATCTCCTTCCGCTTGCCGTGCAGAGACATGGCTCAGCCGAAGGGGCCCCGCTGGGGCTGAGGGCAGCAGCGGGCTCGGCAGAGATGGGGCGCGGGCTGAGCTCGGAGCGAGGCTGAGGGCAGCACTGGGCCCGGTCGAGGGGAGCGGGATGGCGGGGAGGGCCGAGGGGAAGAGAAGCGAGGCCGGAGAGGTGGCGGGGAGCGGGGGAGGCCGCAGCACGGCGCCGCGCCCCCAGACCGGGCTCCAGACCCCGGAGACAGCGAGAAAAGCGCGGAGGCCGTTCGCGATTCGGCTCCTCACACAACGGGAGCGGAAGCCACGCGAGTAGCCCCGCCCGCTGCCTGCGGGTTGGCTGTGTTGCTTGTCAATTAGCACTTCGAGCATCTGTTGGTTACTTCTTTTGTCCATTTGGCCCAATTCAGCCTTCTATTGGTTTTTTTGATCTTCAATCCCAAACAGGGCCCGCCTCCTTGCCTGTATAACCTACCGTTGCTTTCGATCCCGCCCAAGAGGGAGGCCGCGCTCGTTCTCGACATCTCATTGGCTTCCGGGGGTCGCAGTGGCGCGAGGCGGGCTCTTGAGCCCTTACTAATATCCGATTGGTCGGAAACTGTGTCAGTCAACCTAAGCCCAAGGCCGTTAAGGGGAGCTAGTCGGGCTTTCAGTGTTGTGGCGAGTTCGAGTCCTGTCTTCTCCGAGTAGCGGATGAAGATGAGCTTATCTACAATTAAATAAAGTTTAATTATGGGGTTTCGTTTCTAATAGCACACAACGGCATTGAGGAGTACCTGGAACTGCGCACTGCTTTTCAGGAAACCCCTGTGCAGGCTGAAGCCCGGTGCCTGGCTCTGGCCCCTTGTGTTGGGACCGGTGGATCTCTGGGACCCAACTCGGGATATGGGCAGTCCCCAGCTGCTCACAGAGGAGATCCTCAGCAGCCCCGAGGCCTCTTGGTTCTCTGGGCTGGGGCACGGCAGGGGGATGAGATATCCCAGCTGCTGCAAGGAGCTGAAACCTGAGCCGGCCTGGATATAAATAGTGGTTTTGTGGGATGGGGGGCTGCGGGCTGGGGGAGTTCCCATCCGGACATCAGCTGGGGAGAGGCAGATCTGCGCCCTGCCTGAGGAGGACGCTGCCCTTGGAGCTGCTGTAATGGGGGATGGAGATGGAGATGGAGCTCCTGCTGCTCCAAGGGCAAGCGCTGCCTGAGGTGTGTTTGCTGAATCGTTTTTTGTACACGGGGGAACAGCAGCGTGCTGGTGGAAGTAGGAGAGCTTTTTGTGACAGCTGCCAAGACTGAACTGTGTCCTGCTGGGAAGGAGTTATGCGGTGAAGGCCCACCAGCCCCATCCTTGGTCTACATGTGGGCACCATTGGTCTCTGGAGGAAGCAGTGGGCATGGAAAGGCTGCCCAGGGCAGCAGGAATAGCCCTGAGCTACTGAAATTCAACACGTGGCTGAACAACCCTCTCAGATGTAGGGTCTGGTTTTTGTATGGTGTTGTGTGGAATCAAGGGTTGGACTCGGTGATCCTTAGGGGTCCCTTCCAACTTGGGAAACTCAATGACTTTCAGGGATCTTTACAGATCAGCAGCTTGCTCTGTACTGCCCGTGGTGATCCTCCCCACAAACACAGCTGTAATCCACGTCAGGTGCCAAAAACATCTTTATTAGCAAAGTGTACGCTAAAACTCCAGAGAAAGAGATGCTCACAGTTTTACTACTCTCAAAGGGAGCTCAATATGTTACTTGAGCAGTTGGCCTAGGACTGTCACAGCATCTAACCGAATGGCAAGGCGGCAGTGCTAAGTGGGCTTCTCCTACGGGATGCTGCGGGAGTCTGCCAGGGAAAGGGCTGAGGAGGAGGAAGCATCTATCAAACCTTTATCAAAAGAGAGAAGCTGGGAGTAAGGACTGGACGTGAAGCGTCTGGGACTTTTCAGCTTTCTGGGATTGTGCTTTTGAGTTTTGTGCTTTATGTCCAGGTCGATGACCAGTTAGGTTCATATGGGGATTTGTGGGATGCGTGTTGGGGTTTGCAAGGCGCAGTTGGCCTTGCTGGAGAAGTCAGTGCCCTAGGACTCGTGCTGAAGCGCGCTGATGTGGCAGGGGTTGTTGGCCCTTAGCGTCTCGGTGGCCATCAGGTAGGACAGGGAGAGCTTCTCTCCTTGTCCTGGGCTTCCCACCTGCACTGTGGAGCTCTCCTCCTCGTCCAGTGAATACTCTTTTGTAGTGCCCATGGGCTCTACTGGGCAAAGCCCAGTACCGACACAGTGGTCCCTGCTCCAAAGAGCTGACAGCAAAGTGGCCTTGCAGCTGAAAGCTGTGCGTTTGCTCACCTCTGGATGCTGTGGCTCGCTGGGCTTGTGCTGTTCTGGAGAGGAAGCCTTGGCAAGGAAGAGGTGTGGGTGCTGTTTGGCCTAGCCAGCCTGTTGGTGGCCGTAAGAAAGAACTGCTCTGGGTTCACTAGAATGTGCAAATTAAATCTACTCTATGGGAACCGCTGGAAAACGTTGATCTTGGAAGCCAGCCACACTATGCTTCCTTTCACGGTGGCAGAAGACAGTTACAAATTATACCCCTGAGCCAATGGCATTGTCCTCTGTCTTACCCCTGCAGTCAAAATCAACATCAACTGACCGAGCTCACAGTTGAGGTTCCTCTTGACTTGCTTTGCAGCCCCCACGTCTCTAACTTCCAGGAAGCACTGGGTCGGAGAGGTGTCTCTGAATGTCCGGGTGCTCGGAAGATGCCTCCAAGTGCTCAGGGAGGGAGGGGAAACGAGAGCCCCGCAAGAGTCCCTGGGTGTTTGGTGCCCTTTGGTTGGGAGGCTCTGGGTTCGGGAGAGGTGGGGAGTGGTGCTCCTGCTCGGAGTAGACCGTCATGGTTTCATCGGATGCCACGGTGAGGTGCATCCCACTTGACAAGGAGTCCCTGGATTTCAAGTGGAATTTTTCTACCTCCGTGTAGCTTGGGCTCTGATAGGAAAGGAGGAACCAGGTGGGTTATGACAAAAGTAAAACAAAGCAGACAAGCACTCTTCTCGCTCGATCAGTTCTCCAAATGCTATTTTTCTGCTTGGAAAGCCTCAGAGCAGAGGAACCCATGTACTTCCCTACTGACTGGGCAACCTGTGCGCACAAATCAGTGATGGACTGGGCAGAAGCATCTCCAAGCAGACCTCCTGCTTCAAGACCCCTGGGCTTTGCCTGGACCCAAAGGAACTTAGCTGTGCTTTGCACACAGGGAGACTGGAGAGGACCACTGGCTCTCCAGGACCCATCATCTGAGGGCAGAAGGAAGCCACGAGGGGTGACCTTACCTGCCCTGGGGCCATCCGCTGCTCATCCTCCAGGGGTGCACAGGGGGTGAGCGGCTCCAGGCTCCGTGGGACGATGCCATACCTGGCCAGGTTGTGAGAGGATGGTGAAATGGGGCTGTACGCGGGCGGCACTTGGGACAGCTGGCGCTGCAGAAGCTGGAGGATTATATTAATGTCTGACGACATCCTGGACTCCAGCCTGAGGACAGAGCAGCTTGGTGTTAGCACAGTGCATCCTGCAAGAGCCAGACCCTGTGCAGGAGGAGGTGTTGACTTGGCTGCCTGGGGATGATGCTGGTTTTCTGGTGCTGTTCAGGGAAACTTTTAGATTTTTGGTCCTACTGCCTCTCTCCTGCCACAAAGTCTTTCCCTGCCTAATTTTTTTGTGTTGCCAAACCAAGATCTGGAACAGGGAACTGAGCAAAGTTAAAACTACACCGGAGGTGGGGAAAATGCGATGGTTAGTTTTAACCTGGACCAGCTCTTCAGGCCAGCTGTCTGTGCTGACAGATGGAAGCAAGATGGGCCGGTGCCAGGCTTTCTGAACTCTGTAATAGAAGAAAATGTAAAAATGAATAAGTGCCTTCCTTCTGCCTTGTCCTAACCTTGGGGGAAATGAGCAGCTCTGGCAGAAGAGGTCTTAGTCCTCATTGAAGGCAATAGCCCTGGCAGCACTGAGTGGGTGGGAGATCCGTTCCCCCCCACCCCGCTGAAGCTGGCACCTTGGCAAAACACCAAAATACACACATGGTTACAATAGTGCAATGAGTTTAATACATGCAGCACCGTGTATTGGAGTGCCATCTATTTGTGTAGGTGCTGCCTGGGGCCTTTAAAGCTGTGTCTCAGGTGCGGTTTCTTCCTTTTTATTCAAAAAGAACAGCAGATGCCAGGGCTGGTGGGACAGCAGAGATGAGATGCATGACTGCAGTGAGACTTGCAGTTTGAGAAGCTGCTGCATTTGCAAAGCACTCCCATCTCCTCCCCAAGGAGTGTGGTGTCCCAGGGGTTCTGGAGATGGAATCTGCTGCACACAGAGCCTGGTGCAGCCACCCCTGCAGAGCAGAAGGTGATGACCCAGATCCCCCCCCCGGGTTCTCACTAGCCCTACATGCCAAGGACCTGCCTACCTGCTGAGCTGGGCCTGCAGGAGCTCCAGCCTGGACTCGATCTGCCCTGGTCTGTAGTCGCTGTGCAGGGGGATGTCCCGTGAGCTGTGCACCAAGGAGACATGCTGCAGGGGCTCCGGGTGATGGTTTGGCCTTTGATCCTCCCAGAAGGTGAACATATTGGGGATGTCCAGGGGGGTGGCTGGAAGAAGAGAAGACCCCTCAGCACCTCTGACTTGCATCTCCCATTCTGTCAATGCTCTACCGCCCAATGTGCTCATGGAAAGCCACCACTCTGACATACATGGGAGAGTCCACCACCCTAGCACCTGAAGTGCTCGTGAGCAGTCCATCACACTGGTACCCAACACACCTACAGGTCCCGTGGGGGAAATCCAAAGATGTCCCCAGGGATGAGGTGAAACCTCAGGGCATTGTAGGCACAGAGCAAACACTATTGTGGACAAAAGGCAGCAAAGACCACTGGCCAGCAGCATGATTCCTCTCAAATCTATGAGTTGTGTAGCACTGCCCCAAGGTGAGGCCACCATGCCCAAGCATCCCTCAGCCCCATCCTCCCAACTGCAGATGTGGGTACCTGCATAGGACTGGCTGCTCTCTGCCGCCTGCTTGCTGATCTCTGTGCCACTGGCGCTGGCGGTGATGAGGCTGAGTGCTGGTAGGGCAAAGTCATCCTTTTTGGACAGGGGGAAGGGCTCAGCTTTTGTGGGGCTGCCAGGCTTGGCCTCATCGTCACTGGTCTGGGAACAGGGGGTGGTGCTGCTGCCCACGTCATCCCACTGGTCCTTACTCAGCGGATCCTGCGGGTTGGTGAGCTCTGAGTAGGTGTGATACTGCTCTGCATCAGAGGTGCCCGTGTCTGGGTCTGTGGGGCAGTACAACAGGTTAATTCGGGAAACAGCACGCGTGACAAAAATCAGTCCACATTCCCTGAAAGGTACTTGTAGGGCTGGAGCATCCCAAGGACGGAGGCACCGCTTTGGGGTGCCTGCCAGAGCAGTGATTGAGTGGTAATCCCCCTCTCTAACTCCGCTGATGCTTTGGTTTGCAGAGCTGGCACGATGCTGGGAATGGTGCGGGATGGTGAGGAGGTGAGGCAAGCAGGAAAGGACTCACCAGGCTTGTTGGGCTGACCAAGGGAGTGCTTGCGTCGGCGCACACGCCGGTAGGTGCAGTCGTACTCCTCACTGAGCGGTGTGCGGGGAACGCTGTCTGCCTGAGGGACAGAGAAACTGGTCAGCAAGGCAAGGGTGCCCATGGGAAACCACAAACTCATGGAGTGGGCTGGGAAACGTGGCTGTTGATCAATTCATCACCAAATGGAATGAGGAGCAACAGGTTGGCATCCTCACTTCAGCTCTGCCACTTGCTAAATTTAAGGTGTTGACCGCATCCATCCCTGGGACAACACTGGCACTCACATCTCGCAGGTTGAAGGTGATCTCTAAGTTGCTCCAGAAGTTGTCAGAGAAGGCTGGGTACATGTCCAAGACCTCCAGCAGATCCTCCCGCTGGATCTTATGCAAGTCACAGTAGGTCAGGGCCCTCACATCGGCGTTCGATTTCCCTGGACGGGCATAGAGGCTGATGGGCTCCCCAAAGATGTCGTTCTTCCCTGGGCAAAGAGACAGCTTGTTAGGGATAGGTGGGTGCCCATCCCAACTCCAGTGGACCAGGAGCCTTTACATGGGGGCTTATGGACAAGTGAGTGCCCAGAGACCCTGACAGAGGAGTGGGGGATTCCACCATGAAAGCCACTGCTGATGGGGAGAATGAGCAGAGCAGTGGGTCATCAGTGACCGCTGGGGACTGCTGAGCCATGCCCTACTGTTGTCAGTCCTTTGGGGTCTTTCCCCAGCATTTAAAGAGAATCCTCCATCCCACGACCGCTGGTACAGTGACCAGAGAGATGATCGAGAACAAACAACCTTAATTTCTCCAGGACTTGGAGAAGTCCTTCCCTCTTCACCTGCCACCCTCTGCCCACTGTTCACCACCCTTTGTTTAGCACTCTTTCTCCATTTCCCACTGCCCTTCATCCATTACCCATCACCCCTTGCCCTCCCAGAAGGAAGGACTTTTCCACCTAAGATGGCAACCACAATGTCTTCCTTGAGGATCTCAATGGAGCCCCGGGAGATGAAATAGAGGGTGGTGAGGACATCCCCGTAGTGCACCAGGGTGTCTCCAGGTGGTGCGTGGGTCGTCTTGAACTTCATGGCCAGGGCACGCAGGCAGCCTTTGCTGGCTCCTCGAAAAGCCTTGCAGTTCTGCAGCAGCGTGCGGTTGAGGTGGAGGCAGATGTCTGCTTGCAGGCAGTCAGGGAAGCCCTTCAGCACCTGCAGAGAGCAAGGGAGGGATGTGGTCACACCGCTGTCCCCAGGATGCCACAGTCCAGGCTACCTTGAGGCACAGGCAGGATGGGTGGCATGTGGGGCAGCATGTTGCAGCCAAATAGGGAGCCAAAAGCCCAAGAAGCTGAATCCAAAAGCTGATCTTCCTTGGTGGACTGCTGCTTGCCTGTCCCTGGCTTGTTACCACATGTGACCAGGGATGAGAGCACTCCCAAGCAATAAATAATAATGATAACCAGATCAATCTATTTATACCCACTGGTTGCATATCCCCTTTCATCTTTCCACCCACTAATCTCAGCTGAATGAGAGCGCAAACCGGTAACGAGGTGCTGTCCTAATTAAACAGCACCTGCCTGAATGCCAAGAAGCAGCACAGGCCAGTTGTGCACAGCAACAGCTAAATATACCCATGGCAAATACCTCTCCTTGAACAAATGCTGAACCTGAAGGTGAGATCAAGGTAAAATTCACAACATGGGACAGCCCGGCAGGGGCTGCTGAGTGCAGCTTGCTCTCGGTTCCATCACAATTGCATGTGCTGGCAGTGCTGCATGGCCCCCTTCATTTCCCTGCTGGGAAATCAGGGGCGAACGCATCGATTGGGATGTGGCATGATTGATCAGGCTGTGTTGTGTCTTAGCAGCATCCAGCAGGAACTGGTGTGAGCAGCGGCACGTCCAAGCTGCAGGCTTAGCTCAGCGCAGGCGATTTGTGACCTGGGTTTGCACTGAGCCAGAACTTGTGCTTGGCAGGGTGCCGTGGCTTTGCTTCCTGTTTTTGCCACTGATGTCCAGCCCAGGGTGCTGCCTCTGTGGGTAAAGGATGGCCCCAACTCTCCCAGCAGCAATACCCCCTGTCTGCCCAGTTTATTGAGGCAGCAGGGGCTGAATTCACACAAATCCAGTGCTCACCCCTCTATGCCTTGCAGCTGGCCAAGGCAG
Organism: Lagopus leucura; assembly: GCF_019238085.1. Taxonomy (NCBI): domain Eukaryota; kingdom Metazoa; phylum Chordata; class Aves; order Galliformes; family Phasianidae; genus Lagopus; species Lagopus leucura. Next base: position 52,513 of record NW_024963191.1, on the reverse strand, counting down.
AACATTTGTGCCTGGGACCCCAAAGCCATGAGTTGAGCCCTGTTTCCCCAGTGCCACTCTGGGTTCCAGACCCCGTGGCGGTGCCCCAGCTCCGTCCAACCCTCCCCGCTAGGCTCAGAGCCACTGTGCCTCTCCAGTGCTGCTCCCCCATTGATCCCCTCTTTGCTAACGAACAGCTGCCTCTCCAAGCTCTAATTAAAATGGATCGAGGTTTATTTAAATGCCCTCCTTTCCCTGATGCTGAGAGCGGGATGCACTTTGCTTAGCAACCGGCAGTGTGGAGAGGAGCTGGATCGATCCCGGCTCCGTGGCTCTGAGGCACCAGCAGAAATTGTTCCAAAAGAGCTCGGTGTTGATGGGGCTCTGAGCTCCTCCAACGCTGCTCTGCAGCCAAGAAATACTCTCATAGTCCCAGGAAACAGCTGGAGGAATGGAGAGATGGAGGGAGAAGGAGAAAAGGGGAGAATAGGGGAAAACGGGCTGACAGACTCTCTTCAACCTCCCAGATCTTCTCCTCTCCATGCTGGTCAAAAGGGCAGACACATGTGGGTGGACCCAAAGGTGGACTCCGTAACTTTAGGACAAGGTTCTGCACAAACGTGGGGCCTCCCTGCATGACACTCACCGCGTTCATGTCGATGCCATTGGTGTAGGACCAGGCGTGCTGGAAATACTCCTCCAGGCGCTGGCGCAGCGGATTTGGGATCTGATGGAAGCGGATGAACTCCTTTACCCGCAGCATCTGCGTGTGGTAGCGAGCTGTGCCCGAGTAGAGGCGCTGGATGATGGCAGAGACGTTGCCGAAGATGCTGGCGTACATCAGAGCTACAACAAGAAGGCAGGACTCAGAGGGATGTGGGGAGATGCATATCCAACCACCGCGGACCTACAAACAGCAGATTTCCAAAACCCACGTGTACCGTGGACCCGGAACCAGCAGGTTTCCAAAACCTGTATTTCTATCTATCTCCTCATCCATTTGTCTGTGCAGAAGAGGCACAGATGGAGGGAGATATGCTCCTAAATCCCCACGTGTGACAGCCTGGTGTCCCACAGCTGCCCCTCCAACCTCCAGGGCCAGGCACTCACAGCCGATGAGCATGACGCAGATGGAGAAGATCTTCTCAGAGTTGGTGTTGGGCGAGACGTTGCCAAAGCCCACGCTGGTGAGGCTGCTGAAGGTGAAGTAGAGGGCAGTGACGTATTTATCCTTGATGGATGGCCCAGAGGAGAGGTCGCTGTCATTGTAGCGTTTGCCAATCTGGTCACCCAGGTTGTCCAGCCAGCCGATCTTGTGCTCCATGTAGGGCCGCTCCACGTTGCCGATGGCGTACCAGATGCACGCCAGCCAGTGGGCGATGAGGGCAAAGGTGCACATGAGCAGGAAGAGCACAGCTGCTCCATACTCGGAGTAGCGGTCCAGCTTGCGGGCTACACGGACCAGGCGCAGCAGCCGGGCGGTCTTCAGGAGACCGATGAGAGTGGTGGTCTGCACGGAGAGGAGAGAAACCTCAGGGACCAGTTTGGCTAAAGGAATGTCTCCAGTATAAGCCTGCTGCTTCTTAAGGATAAAAGACACTTCTAGAGCATGCATCACCTGGTCCTGGGGGTGATACCTGAAATAGGCCAGATGTATTGTTGTCACAAAGTGGGCGGTTTCCCTCTAGTGACTGTAAAGGAAATGAGCCCTGGGACTACAGGTGAGCAAATGAGAGGAGACAAGGCCAATCCCATGTTTCCTGACAAGTCCTCACCTTGCGTTGCTTCAAAAACAATTGCCTTTCAGCCCATCCCGCAGGCTCCAAGATGAGGTGGAACCTCCAGATACCATGATAATAACAGGCCCATTCTATTGCCTAAATTTTGGGTCTGGTTGGAAACATAACCCAAAATTCATCCTCGCTGACAGTGTAGGCCAATCCCTACAATGAATTCCCAGCCTTCTGTGCTGGATCAGCCCCAGGCTGTCTCCCCTGTAAGGGGAATGGGTTCAGTTGGACACTATCTTAACACATGTAGTAACATCTATATGGCTATCTGAACCTTTGGAATTAAAAATCCAGATCCCATCTGCTTTATAAAAGCCTGCAATAACTTTCTTGCCCATCCCTCTGACCAACCATCCCTCTCTTTGCAGGTAGTCATCCACTGCTTGCATTAACCCATGCATATTCCCCTCTCTCTCCCCCATAAATCCTTTTCTCCATCCCTTCATGAATCTTCTCCTGACCTCATCAGAGCCGGAGCGGAAGATGAGCAGGTCGAAGGGGATGGCAGCCACCATGTCAATGAGGAACCAGCCTTTGAAGTAGTGGATGGCAATCTTGCCTGGGTGGCTCACCACCTCGTCGTTGATGTTGACATAGGTGGTGCGGAAGTTGATGACAATGTCCACGATGAACATGATGTCCACGATGAGGTCGATGATGTTGAGTGGGTCACAGGAGTAGCTGCAGTTCCAATGCTTCTCCTCCACCTGCTCCTCATTGAGCAGGAAGGCGGCTGAGTAGGGGGTGAAGACAGCCGTGTAGATGACCAGCAGCAGGATGAGCCAATCCCACACGGCCTTGAAGGGACTGTAGTGCAGGATGGTCCATCGGTGGATGCGTGGTGCCTGGAGCTTGTATTCGGGGAGGACATCAGCCCCCAGGGAGAGCACCTGCCAGAGATGGGTATGAGAAGGATGTGGAGAGCAGGACACAGCTTGGACAAGGCCATGAGGGGCTGCCACGTGCCAGTGGGGCAGCATAGAGCATACAGTGGGTTTTCTACAACCACTCCAGTTGCCCTCATCCATGTCTATCCAGGAGGCCAAAAGGTAAAGTGGCTTCTGTGCCTGACACCAAGGTCTGCCCAGCTCCCTGGCCAGCTCTGATGGTTGGAGCACTCTTGGGGAAGGCATTTATCCACGTTGTACCATCAGACCCTACCACACTGGCAGTGCATCCTGCCATGCCTCCTTGAGTTCTCATCTCTGGACCACCAGCTCAGGAGCTGCTGGGTGTCTCTGCCACAGTGATCTGGGGACAAAATCCCTGGAGATGCAGACCCATGTCTGTAGTCTGAAGGGTGGTGGAATGTTAGGCAACCTGCAAGCCCTGCACAATGCCTTTCTTGGCCCCAGCACAGACCCTCCCTTGATGTCCCTCTCGGACAGCTATCCTCCAAACAGAGGGGACAGCTGGTGCCACCAGCAGTGAAGCCTGGCCTTGGGCAGTGCCCATCTGAGCATCCCCAGGGAGGGGCAACCTACAACCACAGAGGGGCACACACCAGTTCACAAGCACAGCTAGCCTGCTGCATATTCACATGTCCTAGAGCCATCTTTCCTCATGGGCAAATGGTCCTACAGCACAGGTGAGTCCCCACGTGTTCCAGCTCCCCCTATCCAGGACCACCTCCCCCAGCCACCGTGGGGAAACAAGACAAGGTGCTGAGAACTGGGAGGGCTGGGCTTTCTGCTTTGGATGCTAAGAGACGGTGGCATGAAGAGGGTTATTTGGAGCCAGGTCCTCCCTGCCTGCCCATGCCACTCTGTTTCCCTGAGTGTTCCCATGGTGCCAGCTACCTGTGCCACCAATGGAGGAGGGTGAAAGGCATCCCTGCGTGGAGACCCAAGCAAAATGGGTGTGATACCTTTCCCTAAAGAGGGAGAAGGACCCATGCACGTCCCACAACCCACCAGGAGCCCCATGTGCCCCGAGGCCATGGTGACAGGCACAGCCACAACTCTAGCATCATCTCCAGAAGAAGGGCTTGACCCCTGCTGCACTGACACCTATCTCCTTCAAGGCTTCAAGGACCACCCACAGGCTCCCATTACTGGAACCCAGTGCATCATCCCACCACCACCAGCCTCTCCTCTATCCCACGACCCTTGGGAAAATCCCAGCTCCTACCTTCCTGCGGCTTGCCCGTCTCCCCAGATGGCAGCTGACCCTTCGTGAAGCCCGGCTGTCCCCCATGGGGGTCCCCAGCCCCATACGCCCAAGCAGCGACCGGCACGGCAGATGCAGGACCGGGGCCACGGCATCACCCGCGTAGGCACGCACGCGCTTGGCCGGGCGGGCGGGAGGCATGCGGCTGCAAAGGGCATTTGGGAGCCCAGCGTGGATTAATCAAACCCAATCGATGCCCCCGTGAGGATGAGAGCGCCAATGGGGCCGCCAGAGCCACCGACGTCGCTGGTGGACGGAGAGGGAGGGATAGGAAAAAGTGACTGAAATGCAATCGTTGTGGTAGGGAATGAATCGCTGCGTGGGTCTGGGGAGCGGTTCTGGCAGGGACAAGGTGATGCTGCTAAATGCCTGGCCCCCGAACTGGGAGGTGCGTCCTGTGGATGTGAGGTGGGCTCCTACGCCTTGTGTCTGGGTATTGCAGAACTGCTCACACCCTTGGAGCTGAATTTCCCATCCTGCCTGGCTGGGGGCTAGTCCCAAATGTGAGCATCTCGAATGTCTGTGCTCCCTGTGCCTGCTGTGCATCCTGCTGCTGGCACCCAGCTCCTGAAGCTGGAGCAAGAGTGGTTCAAACACTGTTGTTCTCCGTGCAAGAATCATTAAAAAAATAAACAAAACAAAAACCAAAAAACTACAAGCACAGAGATTTGAGGCAGACAAGGGAAAAAAAGCAACCCCCAAAAGAGCATCTAAGGCAACCCAGAGGCAGGGAGCACTTGCAGCATTGTCCCAGAGGGCTGCAGGTGACACCTCTTGGTTGTCTGGGGACTCAGTGGGTGGCAGCACCAGGTGTCCCCCATGGTGACTCAGCCAGCTGCCCCTTGCCTCGTCCCTGTTCCCCTGCACTTACTGGCTTCAGCTGCAGCCGTGCTCGTGGTGTGGGGTGCGGGGTGCTGGGTGAGCGAGGTGGACATGGGAGGGAGGAGAAGGAAGAGGGAGAAGGCAGTGGGGCTGTGTGGGCTGTGAGTGATAAGAGGAGGGGCCCTGATCACCATGGCTGACCCAGCTCACTGCTGGCACTCAGTGGGGCTCAGGGCACAACTGCCAAACCCTCTTCCTCTTCTCTTTGCCCCATGATGGGTATGGGAAGGGGGACATAGTGCTGAAGGGGGACATGATAGGGCCACCAAGAGGCCCTCAAGCAAAGAGAGTGGGCAGGATGGCTGCAGGCAGGCACTGACCCTCCCTCCCTGCTGTTTGCCTCTTGGCACAAATCCTTATGCAGCTCAGCACCCCATCACACTCCTGCCCACCTCCACCACCATCCATCCCTGCAGCACCTTGGGGGGACCCAGAGAGATGCCACCCACAAGAGAGATCCCATCCTGATGGCAGTGGCCTTGCTGCATCCCCCAGTGCCTCCAGCCTGAGCTTGGCAAACTCGTTGCACTTGTGGCCAGCCCTTCCTCCCACTTGCTGTGCTCAGATCAGCCACTGTCTGCCTCTCCCTGCTGCCAGCCAGTATTTTTAGATGCTGTTTCTTGCTGCTGTCTCTGCTTCGCTGTGAATTATTTAGTGGCCAGCAGCATGGAGCTGTGGCTTGGTGGGAGGCACAGGGCACAATGGGGTGAGGATGGGCAGGATGAATGTCCCCCTTAGGGCCATGGGGAGATGCAGTGGGGAAGAGAGATCCATCCCATCCCATCCCATCCCATCCCATCCCATCCCATCCCATCCC
>NW_024963191.1:30692-46866 GCF_019238085.1 Lagopus leucura | reverse complement strand
CCATCCCATCCCATCCCATCCCATCCCATCCCATCCCATCCCATCCCATCCCATCCCATCCATCTCCTGCCTGAAGATGGGAGAAGGGAAGATTGACCTTTTTGGGTGCTGCACAGCTGCACCACTGGACCCTGTGCCCGCCTGCAGCCACAACCCGTCAGCTCAGATCCCATCACCCTGCTGCCAGCTAACGACCCTGCATCGAGCAGCAGCCAGTGCTGCCGTGCCAGCATCATCCCAGTGCTCCCTGGTGTCCCCCAGGGTGGAGACATGGAGGCCACTTGCTGTCCTGCCACGGGATTTGGGGCTGATCCTTGAGATCAAAAGGCTGGGGCTGAAGGGGTCAAGCTGAGAAGGAACAAGCCTAAAAATTGTCCTGTGCTACTTGGGGAGAGCCTGTCCACCATACATGGAAGGTAGAAGGGTTTGCTGCAGCCAAGATGCGGAGCTCCTGGGACAAAAGTCCTGCAGAGCACCTGGCTCAGATGGAGATAGCTGCCAAACCTAAAGGTTTTTCTGGGCTCGTATGGCTGCATTTTCATTAAATTTCCCCCCAGCTGCTCCCAGCAATGACGGGAGATGCCCGTGAATATACCTTGTATATCATGGCTCTCCCATGCCTCAGTTTCCCCACTGGTAGGAGCTCCCAACCGGAACAGTGGGATGCAGTAACACCTTGTACACACACTGTTACGCCCCTCTCCCTGCTCACATCCTGCCCTGGCATCTCCCTTGGACTTTAAATCCTCATGCTGCATCAAAATCATTATTTTCCAACAGCGATTTAAAAAAACATTTCCTTTCCTATGCTTAGAAAGAGGGGAAGTGGCTGAGAGCAATGTCCTCTCTCTGCTCTCAGGTCATGGGCACTATGGCAGGTGACAGCCAGGGTTGGTCCTCACCGCTTTGCCAGGGCCACTTTTGCTTAGTCCCCATGGGGAGATGGCAGTGCCATGTGCGTCCCCTGCATTGACAGCTCAGTGCTACACATGTTGGTGACAGTGCAGAGCCACGTGTGTCCAGTTGGGTGACAGTGCAGTGCCACCTGCTGTCTCCCAAGGGATTGTGTGGCCCTTGGCGTGGCCATTTGTGCTCCCAGGGTGGGTGCACAGTGAATAGTGGGACCCTGGGGGCACCTGAGCCACATATGTGTCCCCTCCACAACCCCTATCACACCACCAGCAGTTCATGCCCATGTTCCTCCAACCACAAATTACCCATTAATACCGATTCAGGAAGAAATATTTCAACCATTTGGAGGAAGGGACAAAAATTAAATGCTGGGATGGTGATGGAGAGGTGGCCCTCTCCTCCAACACCCTCAGGAGTGGCCACGATTGCATCCTGCTGGCAGCACCAGCACTGTTGCCTTGGTGGCATCCCGCCACCACGTACCTGTGTGACCTTCTCAGTGACGTTCTGCGTGCGCTCTGTCACTTTGTGGGGTGCAATGATCTCAATCTCCGTGGTGGAGCCCGAGCGGTGCTTCTCCAGGTTGAACTCCACAAAGTTGAGTGTGAACTGGGGGATCTGGCTGATGGTGCGGTACTTCATGAGGTCCGAGTCTGAGGTGGAGTTTGGAGGGTTGGGTTTCACATGGGAAGCCTCTGAAATAGGATGGAAAGGAGCGTTGAGGAGGGTGGAGAGAGCAAGCGGTGACTCGCAGAGCCCTAACCCTATTTCTGCACCTCATTTATGGTGCAGGGACGATCATGAGGCACTATCAGATGGCACCAACCAGGCCATAATTCTTCAGGGTGGCTTCTGGTATAGGATGTCCAACCCAAGGTGCCCAAGAGGGGGCTGCTTTCAGACACATCACCCATTTTTCACCATTAAACCTCCTTCACGGGGTTCAGAGCAGATGCCCAAATACAGAGGTACCCGATGAGCTTTGTTACCTCTGAAGAATGTGGTGGGTTAGGAAGTGGTCCCAGTGAGACCCACCAGCGAAGGGTGCACGAAAGCAGTTGAAGTGGGAGGTGAGTCTCCTCCATGTGCATACTCAAGCATGACCAGCACATTTCACGAACTGTGCCTGGGTTCTTGGCCACCCAATGGAACCAGGAGGTTGGTGCCTCCACCAAGATGGTCCCCACCAAGATATATCCCCACTCTCAGGCTTCAGGCATCTTGCCCAAAGAAGAGCTGCACTGGGGCTGGGTGCAGGCCTCATCCCATCCAACTTTCCTCCCTGTATCACCACCAGCTTGTGGTCTGGCTCTTAGTGATGTGTAATGGGCACATGCCCACACTTGGGGGCTCAGAAGCATCCCCAAGCACCATAACCAGCGTGTCTCACCCCTTCTATCCCCTACGGGCAGGGCTGGGTTATTTTTTCAGTTTTCTACCCCTTCTATCCCTTATACTGACACTGACCCAAGAGATGCAATGGGCAGGAGGTGCCTGAAGACACTGGGAAGGTGCCCAACGTGCCACCCCTTCCTCCCTTCCACTCAGACTCTTCCCTCCCTCTACACTGCGTCCCTCCCAGGGTCCATAACTGGGGTCTTTTTGAGGATCACGATCCCCCACCCTATTTTCTCCATCCAAACACCACACGCTGATCCCTCTTCATCCCCACTTATTGAGGCTTCCCTTGACTGACCTCTACCTTACATATATCATTATGTCTACAAGAACAAGAGGACGGCACCGAGATGCCTTCATTTGGGACGGCCACACACAACCTCACACGGCCTCGCAACGCGCGCACAGCACCACGAGTGGCTCTACCCAACGAGCAGGATCTGCCTATGTGGGGAAGCACATCGAGAGCAGCGGATTTGAGGTGGAAAACCCCAGTTTATCTCCATTTTGCAGAGGAAAAAGCAGTGCAGGGTAAGAGACCTCCCCCCCCAAGATGTGCCGGTGGCCCCTGGGGCCATCGCTCCCCATCGCAGTAGGACCGAAAACTCCGGGGTTTTTCCCCTACCTGAGTTTGCCCTCCTTTCCCTGAATTTTCTCTGGAACTCAGACCTCGCAGCCTCAAAGTTGTCCAAGGAGGAGACCCTGCGGAGGCTGTGGAAGCTGCCCCCGGGGCGAGACCGAATGAAACCCCACGCAGAATACGACCCTCGAGGGCCCAGCGAGGGAGGCTCTTGTTTCGGGATCGGGTGTTGTAGGGTGGGGTCGGCCTCCAGGCTCGGCCTCCTCTCCTTTTCCAGGAGGGATTCGGTCTCTGACTGCACACAGTTCTCCTTGGGCGATGTCTTCAAGTCCCTCAAAATCAGGGAGTCACCACCAGGCTTTAAGACAGCCGGGAGAAAGCGTTTTATTAGAAGGAGTCCTCGCGTGCTGGGGGGAAGGAGGGAGCTGGGGAGGTAAGAGGAGGGCAGGGGCTGGGACGTGCTGCGGTTCCCCCCAGTTCAGCTCCAGCTTGGATCAGAACCGAGGCTGCTTTGCGGCGGGGGTGACCGAGCCCTCGGGGACATGGCAGCTCCGGTGGCCCTGGGGAGGCTGCAAGGCGTAGCTGCACAGCTGGGGAGAAGCCAGAGCAAGAAGAGAAGGGGATGCCTTAGGGATGGGTTTGCTGCTCATTTCCTAAGTGACCCTAAATGCCACCTCTGGGATTTCACCTTCTGCTTTTCCCTCTCCAGAGCTCAGCTCAGCTCAGGAATGCGAGTGCCTGGGGTCCTGTGCTGCTGTCTGTGGGAAATGATGTGCTCTGAATGAGGAAGCACTGGAGATGGAATCATAGCAAACCATAGAAGCACTCAGGTTGGAAAGGACCTTCAAGATCGTCAAAGTCCAACCACCAACCTCACCTACCAAGTCCTATCACCAAACCGTGCTCCTACAGCACCCCTTGGCCAATGCAAAACATTTTTTCATAGAATCACAGAATGGTTTCCCCAGAAAACCTTACAGCCTTTAACAACTTCTGCAGTAGATGCACAAAGCCACCACCTTCCAGAGCAGAAAACCTGGCAGGGGGGAGGTGGTTTATATCCAAACCAGCAGGAGGGATTGGGACTTTGTGTGCTTGCCCAGGGCACACTGCAGCATTTCCCACTGTCCCCAGTGGCCATAGTGAAGGTTTTATTTAGGAGGTGGTGCCCAGAGGGACCGGCTGTCCCTGCTCCTGCTGGGCTGTCCCCACTCAGAGCCAACTCCACCAAAGCAGAGCATCTTCCATGCATGTACACCTGAAATGTGGGAGTGCAGCTTCAACACAGGGGGACCCAATGGGGGTGTAGGATCAACACACCCCGAGCATCTGCCAAAGCTACAGATGCCTTCAACCTGCCATAAGCTCACAGGCACCTTTCACCTTATCCAAGCTGGAACGCGGGGAAGCAGCTGGATGCAGGATACACCCGGCACAGCAACAGCCTTGGGCCTGGGGATGCCTCAGCAGAGCAAAAACCTCCTGCCACAGCCCTGTGCTTTCAGAAAACACCACACCTTTGCCCAGGGGTACCTTGAGCACTTCTGACAACCAAGAAGACACGGAGAAAGCAATCTCTAAAGAGGCTCCATCGATATTTACCAATCTCATCACATCAACAATGACAGCATCACCTCCTTTTGCTGGAGTGCTGAGAAGCCAAAGCTGCACAGGCTGCTCCCAGCCAGGAAGACGTTGAGAAATGTGCCATTTTGAGGATTTTCCCTGCAAGCTCTGCCAGCCGTGCTCCCTGCTCACACCACACCACCTCCAACAGCTCCGAGGAGGGGACGCATCCCCTGATCTGCACCATCCCAACACTGTGGAGCCAGCCCTTCCTCCCAGCTCCGGCAGCGGTGCCGGCCAGCTCGGCACATCTCCTGCATCCCATGCCACCGAAGCAGTGCCACCAGGGCCGGTGCTGCCCAGTGCTGGACCCCCACCGCCGGGTACGGCCCAAGAGCCACAGCAGCAGAGGAGGAGCGGGGTGGGGAGAGAGAGGAAGAGCTGGGACCTAGCCTGAGGCTGAGATCAGACAAAGGCTGCGGTTACCTTTCCATAGTCAATGGCTACTCCATCAAACTCACTGGTGGGCAGAGAATTCTGCTGGGCTTTGAGTCGCCGGAGGGACGGGAGACTAAACTTCAACCTCCTACCTTCACCTTGTTAAAAAGAAAAACACAGACAAAACACAAGAGACACAGATGTAACCTAGCTGCACGGATGGCTGCAGCGGGGCGGGTTGGGATGGTGGCAGGGGATGGGTGGTGGAGGATTTGGGGTGGCTGTGGGGGACGCTTGCTTTTCCCGCAGCGCTGAGTGCTCTGAGCCAGCAGAATGCAGGGACCCCTGCCACCATGAGTGCACAATGGGAAAGGTGCAGAGCGTCTCTAAGCTGGTTAAAGCTGCTTAGGGGATTTGGACCTGGAGGAAATCGAGCCTCTAAATCTCCTCGGTGGGACTTGAGGAGGGGGGGGGAAACACCAAACTGAAAGAAAATGTTAGAAAATGTAGCTCCAGCGATTTGGTGCTGGGCCAAAGTGTCCCTTGGGGAGCAGAGCATCACCTCGCTGGATCCAGGAGCTGGGGTGGGGGCTGCAGGAAGCACCAAAAGGAGGAGAGGGGGGAAGAGGTTGAAATTGGAGTGCCCACAGAGGGACCTGATGTCCCCCACTGTGCGATGTCCCAAACAAAACCGCTCCTCCTCTTCTGCACTGGGCTGTGGAGGAGACCATGAGCTGCAGCAACATGCTTGTGACCTGACCAGAGCCTTCCCCAGGTGAAGCCCAGCAGCAGAGCCAGGAGCTGGGCTGATCCCAAGGCTTGGGCCAGCATGGCTTCACCCTACATGAACAATTCAGCAGCCTAAATGAACCATTTGGAACGTCTGGCTGGCTTCCCCACGTCTCACTGCTCCATCAGCAGCAATGCTCTTGGTGGCACGGGGGGGACGTGGGGTGCAACAAGAGCTCCAGAAAAGCATCATCCTCTGGGAAAAAGCAGCATATTGTGGAGCTGACCGTTGTTGGCAGGATTTGCCTCCCCTCACTTAACCCAACACACTGCAGAGCAGCTCAGCGTCAGAAAACCCATGCAAGAGAGCGCTCCGGGCTGGCACCGGCCTTTCCAAGCACAGCTCCGCGGGGATGCACAGGGAATCATTTGCTGCCATTGCTACTGGGACACCTTCTGCAACCAAACATACACCTCAGGGTATGTTCGATGGGACGCGACTGCATCATATGTCGAGAGCATATGAAAGCTGAGGGGCTGCAAGGCAACACCAGTGCCGGTGGTAAGGATGTCCTCAGCAGTTCATGCATGGGAGCGATGCATCAAAAACTATAAACCTCATCCTTTCACAGAGCAACACCCACACAGGATATCCATACGCACACACGTATCGGTCTGTAAGTCCCATGTGCTGAGGATGCACCAAAACCCGAACCCGCACACAGCATCTGCACTGCTGCACACGCAGAGACCTTCATGGCACCGGGCTGTGCGCATGCACCGAGAGTGGATACAACAAAACACATCACAGCCCCAGTATTGTCCCCGTTTAGTCCCTTGTGGCCCCACTGTGGTGCTGCTGTGCCACCCCATGTGGCTGCTTTACTCCGCCCCTGTACGTCCCAGCAGCGACCTGCACCCCAGGCAGTGTTTGCATGGAGATCAGGGTGAGATTATTTCCCTGCTTAAAATAAAGGTGGTGGGCGCAGTGGAGCGTACAGCAGGAGGGTATTTGGGCGCTACACCCCTCCTTCCCATGGTCAGCTCCAACATCTGCATCTTTTGGTATCCACATTCCCTGCAGAGTCACCACTGCTCTCTCTTTGCTTCCCCAAAACAGGGATTGGGTTTTCCACTGTCCCCAGAAACCCCACAAAACTCCGGAAGAACCCGGGTTGGAGAGGAGCTGAGACATCCCAGCACAACCATCCTCGTGTGATGACATCCCCACAGCACAACCCCGCTATCGGTGACACCAAATATCCCCCAGCCATCCCATCACCTTCACACGTGACTCCTGCCCCATGCCAGCACCTTCTGCCCCAGCCCCAGTGCCTGCAAGCAGACCCCAAAAACCTCCCAGCACCAAATAGAGAAAGGCTGGCAGCGAGGCAAAGGCTTAAAACTGTGCCCAAGGGGCATGAAAGCCTTTTTTAACCTATTTCAGGTGCATCACTTCCCTGACCCCACAGAGCCGTGGCTTTGCAGAAACGCAGCCCTCCGAGGATGCCACCCTCCCACCCTGTGTCCCCGTTGTCCCCAGTGTCCCCATTGCCCCTCATGTTCCCATTGCCCTCAGTGTACCCACTGTCCCCAACGTCCTGGTGGCACCCACCTGCACGCCAGCTCTGTGACAGGCGGTGGTGCAGGCTGCGGCCGGAGCTCTTGGCGATCAGCTGTGCCAGGTCCTCAAAGTTGAGGATGAACATGATGACCACGCCGTCCTCATTCTTCACCGGCACCACGTCCACCAGGCACCGGAAACACGAGGCTGTCATGGAGAGAGGGGCTCAGATTGGGGCACAGAGGCCCACGTGCCACAAAGCTGTGGTGGAACATTCTTCTGGGATGGGTTCGACTCCCTTTGGGTGCACCCAGTGTGTGAGTGGAGGATGCACAAAGTTTCGTCTCCTGCTGCAGCCCCGCTCCCACGGGTTGCATTCTGCCTCTTATTTTTTATATCCCAGACAGTCATTTATATTAATGTACTTTAGACTAGCAATTACAGAGTGGGTAATTAAGAACTCCAAAGTTTCCAGGTACCTGTTCAACCTCATTAAACACTGTAATCAAGTTGTCGCTAATTGCCCTGCAATCAGCAAGCAGTTTGGGGGCTGCGTTTGGCTGCCTCCTATCCGTGGGCAATGGGTGGCACCGTGGGGAAACTGAGGCACAGGGATGGAGACCTGTGAGGAGGGGGCTGCAGGAAGACCCCAGGGCGCTCTCAGGGCACGGGGCTGTGCAGGATGCACAGCTCAACCCCATGCTCCTGCCTGAGCTGCAGCCAGGTGCCAGCAAACAGCACGGGGACCCCAAAACCCCCACAGCCCCTTCCCCAGACAGCAATAGGAGGGTATAGAGGGGTTCTCCCACTCTTGCAAACTTCATTCCAATGGAAAATCCTCCAACAGCTGCTCCCCAGAGTGCAATCAATACAGAGCCCTTCCTTGAGCTGCCTCCTATTGCGTTGGCACTGACCACATCCCCATGGCCAAATCCCCCTGAAAATCCCCCCAAAACCTCCCAGAAGCACCAGGACAGCGGAGTACCACAAAGCCCCAGCACCACCCAGTGCCAGCATCGCACCCTCATCCTGCCAACAGCACCTGGGCTGATTTGAACCGTTGCATCGATCCCTGCAAAACCGCCCCACTCTTTCCTCCACCCGTGGTGATTAACGGGGCTGGGGGATTAACAGGGCCAGCAACATGGGGATACATGGCCATGCTCGGGCCCTTGCTGTGTGTAATTTTAAAGAGCTCAGGGCCTCCCGTAATCAGGAGCAGATGGCCGGCATCGGGCAACTTCCAAATCTGCCCTGACGTCAGCACACACACACACACACACACACACACACACAGAGGAAAGAAATGGATACGGTGCAATCCGTTTAAAGGGCCCCGCAGCTGGGATTATTCTTCCCTTCCTTTATTTCATCGTTGTTCACCACACGGAGGTGAAATCCACTTAACAACAGGAGGTGGGGTGGAGGAGGGGGTTGTTTCCAGCAAACAAAGCCATTTCGGAGGGTCACCTTGCCCAATGGGGGATGGAGAGGAGCCAGCCCCGTCCCCTCCTTTTGTGGTTATTTGGATGGGGTCTGAAAGGTGAGTGGGTACCAGAGCAGTGCCCAGGTGTCCTGCATGGTGTTACAATGGTGGCATGGCCCGGCAGGAGGATGCAGTGCCAGCCCTGGGGTGCTGCAGCTCTGCTTGCAGCAGGTTGGGCTGTGCGATGCTTTCTCCTTTGCTGTGTTACAACATAAGTTTTATGGTTTTTTTTCCCCTGCAGTTGATATTGAAGCATCACCAATGTCCCAAGGATCAGAAACCTGGCATCCATCAGTTCTGTGCTTTCCCCAGCAAGGCCATCCTGATCCTGCTCTGGGCTCATGTGATCTGCCTCACTGCATCCCTTTTCTCTGCTGAGCTCCTCTGTTTTGCCAGGAAGAGACAGACCCTGAGCTGTGGCTGGCACGGGAAGGGTTAACCCCAGGCTGACATGGAACAGCTGAAAACTGGGGACGTGAAGAGCAGCTGGGGCATGGCTGGGGCTGGGGTTGGGGCTGGAGGACAGCTGAAGCCTGATGTGATCCCACAAACTGGTGCTGGCATCCATCCTGCATGCTGGAAGCTTGGTGGCTGGCTGGGACTTGGGCAAGGGATGGTGGCAATGGGAGGACAGGGTGTTGGGGATGGAGAGGACAGCACAGTGTGTTCCCTGAGACAGAGCCAAATCCTCACAGATTTGGGGTCTGTGGGCAGTAGGGATGTGGGGATGCATCCCACACCCCAGCCCTGCTGCAGTGCCCAGTGTGGGTGAGCTGAGCCCCCAGCCCCAAGCTGTCATCCTTGTTCCTCGATCGCCTGTCCCCATCCATCTGCCTGTCTCTTCCCTTCAGCTGTTCGGCTAATCTGTCTCCATCCGTCTAATTTTATCTAGCTGCCAAATGATCTCCTGAAGGAGTCCTGGGGGCATTCACAACCCGCCTGCACCTCGCCCTGCTCCATGAGAGGAGTGGGAGTGGGACCCAGGGCTCCTGTTGGACTGGGCCAATGAGTGCTGCCCTTTGGTTCTCCACTGGAATTTATTTTCCCTTCCCCAGCACAAGCTCTTGGGATTCTCCTCTAAAATGTTACTCTCAGCAGTGGCTGTGCTGGAAAACAAGGGTTTATCCACTGTGTGTCAGTGAGGATGCTGCTTTGGAGCACCTCAAGCTCCAAGTCCTGATGGGTTTCTATGGGCTAGAAAACAGCTCATTCCCCAAACCCCTGTGCTGGGACTGAACATCTCTTTACCAAACATCACCCCAGCACCCAAAGCTGCGGGGTTGGAGGCTTTGTGCTTCCCGACCCGTGCTGTCTCCTGACCTTGATAAAAGCACTTAATAACATTAAAGATGTCATTGTGGGAGCCCTCCCTTGCCGGCCCTCTGATCCTCTGCAGCCACCAGTGGTTAATGCATTTGTCTGTATCACTGGTATTAAACTAATCAACAGGACATGGGGGTTTCCGAGAGCTGGACACAAAACAGTATTGTTATAAATATTAAAAAAGAGAGCTATTAATCTGCACTGGGAGCTCTGAGTCCCTCCCTCCCCCGGCCAGCAGATTTAATCTGCAGGGTCTCATGGCAGAGTGGCTAAATCTATAGTGGCATTATATAACGGAGCAGAGGAGAGGGGTGGGAAGGGCATGGAAGGGATGGGGATGGGGATGTGGATGAGATGGGGATGAGATGGGGATGGGGATGGGGATGGGGATGGGGATGGGGATGGGGATGGGGATGGGGATGGGGATGGGGATGGGGATGGGGATGGCGATGGAGATGGGGATGGAGATGGGATGGGGATGGGGATGGAGCCATCCCAACACCTGGGATGTGCAGGAGGGCTGGGCCTTGCTCCTACCCAGGGATAAATTAGCTTTAGGATACTCAAAGAGTAGCACATCCCTGAGGGTGGTGGAGATTTTCTGGGTCCATCTCTCTGTTCGTGGGACATCTGCTCCAGGGAGCTGCAGAGGTGGGATTTGTGTCCCTTCCAGCTCTGAACCCTGATCGCGCCATCCCCCAGCAGAGCTGGAGGAGCTGTGCCAAGGAGGGACGTGGCCAGCTCTCCAGGGCAGCAGTGTTTGTCATCAGGGCCGGGGATGTTTATGCATGCCCATATGGAGTCAGGCTATGGTGGCTGTCCCCTTACTGAGGTCACAGCTCAGCTCTGCTGAGAGCGACCCTTAAAGAAACACAGAGCAAACAGCCCCGGCGTGGCCAAAACCCCACACATTTTCGTAAAAGCAAACGGATTGGGCTGTGGTTGGTTGTGCTGTCCCATGAAGGAGGTCCCCTTTGCTCCACGCCATGGGGACACAACACCTGCAGTGACACCCCACAGCCATGCCTGCCCAGCCACCAGCCACACAGGGAGCTGCAGGGCACCTCAGTGGGAACACCGTGTCCTCAGGGAAATTCCAGCTGTGGCACAGTGCAGGGACTCCGCTGGCTGATCCCAACCTCTAAACCCACAGGGGACTGACACAAATGGTGCTTGAGGGGATGAGCCCTGGGCTCTGGCCACAGCGACCACGGAGACAGGGATGGGGATGGCAGGGCTGTTAGCAGGTGGCTGTCCCAGCAGCTGTCTCGTCCCCACGTCTCCCCTTCCATATTCATAAGCATCCACACAGATTAACAGCACAGCGCAGCTGCCTCTCCGGCTGTGCCATGTCATTGTGCCCAGCACTTGTGGCCACCAGCCCTGCAAGGGGAGACCTGGGGGCTCCCGCACCCCTCCCTGATCTCTCAGTGCCAGTTCAGCCCCAGCCATGATGGGGACTTGACCCGGGGCAGCTCTTTGTGGGGCCGATCCTGACTCATTTGGTCTGGGCACCCCTAGGCAGCATCCTGCATGGAAATGAACTTGGGGCTGAGCTGCTGGTGTTGGCCAAAGCATCGCAGCCTGCAGCTGGGCTTTGCCCTCTTCCCACAGCTCTTTTGGGTCTGCTGTGGTGGGGAGGGTCTTGCCTTCCCCTATCAGCACTTAATGCCTTCGTTCTACCTTTCATAATTAGCGACATGTTAATAACAGCGTGGGTGTCCTGGGCAGTGCTGTTGTCCCCAGGGATGCGCTGGCGCACCCCAAAGCAACACCCTGAAACAACACCCTGAAACAACACCCCATATGGGAACCTGGCTGTGCGTGGGCACCCTGACCCCCTCCAAGCACCCCGGCCCCCTCTGGGCACCCCATCCCCTCCATCCATCCCCTCTTAGCGCTGCTGGCGGGGCCGTGGCAGGCAGCTTTGGGGGATAACATCATCTCTGGCAATCACAAAAGCCAGGAAACAACCACGCGAGCTGCAGAGCCCGGAGTACCGCAGTAATAAACAGCAGGTCGTGCCTGGAGATTGGTGCCGCCGTGCTGAAAAGGAGGACGGGCGGCTCGGAGCCTCCGCGGTCTAATTAAGCAGCAGCTCCCTGTAATGTGAAGGCCTTTTCTTTGCCGATAAGACCCATTTATAATGGGCTGAGCGGGCGCAGGCTGAGTGCTGGGGGGAGACAATTGGAAAGCACATTGCTGGTGGGGTTTTAAAAATAGCCACGAAGGGCTTTCTTCTGAGCTTCGTTGTGGTGGTTTTGTTGCTTTTTTTCTTTTTGCTCTTTACCCCCCCTTTTATTTTTTTCTTAATAAAAAAGAAAAAAAAGAGAGAGAGAGAGAAAGAAAAGAAAGCAGCTCTGAACATTTCCTATGGCCTTAGGGGAAGAACAGCAGAGCGGTGAGCATCCCACATCGGGAGCACTCTGAGCAGGGGAGGATGGAGCTGGATTGTGCTGCCAGCAGGGGATGGATGGAACATGGCCCCAAATCCTTTGGAAGCTGCCAGCTGCAGCCACGGGGCCAGGATCACCCCCACTTATCGGGTGCTGGTGGGAAGGGGATGCTGCTTGCATCTGCTGGGGCTTTTCTCTTGCCCAGACTGCAGGTGCTGTCCTCATCACAGCTGCACATTGGCTGCAGGGAGCAGCAGAGGACGGTGTGCTCCTGCTCCCCCTCATGCCTTCCCAGCCATGCTGGGCTCTGGCCAGCCCTCTCCAGCCTGCAGCCCCACCAGGAGATAGGAGCTGGCATTAGGGCCAGGACAGCCAGATCCCTGCCCGGAGACGAGGTGCAGGCCAGCAGCCTCGTTCCTGCTGTGCATTCCCTTCCCTGTGCTTTCTCCTCCATCCCCTGTGCTCGGAGCTGACAGCAGCAAGGTGCAGCCCCTTTCCCAAGACAACACAATCTGAAGTGATGGAGAAGTGCCACAAGTTGAAGAAAAGGGAAATAACTTCACATTTTTTTTACCTCCAACAAGCATCTGATCTCCTGAATCCCCCTTCCCCTGCCAGCCTTGGCCACTGCTCTTTGGCAACATCAAGCACTAAATATTTATTTAACTTGCTGCAGTATTAGAACTAATCACTAGTATTTTCCATCAAAGCTTCATTTTCATCTTAGTGTAATTCCATCTGTGCACGCACAGCCACATCCTGCTCGATGCCCGCCCGTGGATGGCTCTGGGCTGCAACCAACAACCTCACCCCATCGTGGAGCACAGACTGGGGGACCACATCCAAGGATCCTCCGTGGCATCCCAAGGGATCCTCACTCATGGCACAGGGATGTTGTGAGTGCTCCCATCACTCTCAGACACCACTAAAGGCTTGCAACCCCAATCCCAAATCATCCATTGGCTCTTTCCCTTGCTGAAGGTCCCAGCACCCGAATCATGGCACAGATGGCTCCATCCTGCTGGGATCACCCTGCTCCCACCCCTGGGGGGCAGAGCCCTGAGTGCAATCCCAATGCCTGCAGAACCTCTGCCCAACCTCAGACAGCCAACAAAAGAACAAAACAGTGGATGCCCCATTCCTGGAGGCGCTCAGTGCCAGGTTGGATGGGACCTTGGGCAAGCTCCTCCAGTGGGAGCAATCCCTGCGCAGGGGAAGGGGTTGCATTTAAGGTCCCTTCCAAACCAAACCACTCTACTGTTCATTTTCCAGCCGAGATGGGTGACACCCCCCAGGACCACCCACCCCACCTCCCACCTCCACGTGCACCAGAAGCGTCCCTTACTGTCTTTGCGGTAGTAGAGGATCTCCAGCTTGCACTCCTCCGAGCCCAGCAGCGCCTGCGTCAGCTGCGCAATGGAGCTCTTGGTGGTGTCGGGGCCGGTGAGGAAGTCGCAGGTGCAGGGCCGCTGCATCACCTCGACACGAGAGTAACCAAACATCTCACAGAAGCCGTCGTTGCAGTAGATGATGGCACAGTTCTCCATCTGAGCGTTGGCGATCAGGAACTTGCGGTCTGTGGGGACACGGGAGAGCGTGGGGCTGAGGTGTGTGGCGCACAGGGTACCCGATCTGTGGGTGGGACTTTGGTGCCTATCTGCTGTGTGGCACCCCAGGGCTGGTGCTGGGCTCCCCAGTGATCCCACACAGCCTGCTCTGTGAGAAAATTCCTGATTTCATGCAAAATGGAAACTGTGGAGACCCGCAGAGGAAGGTTCTTGCTAAAATGCCAAACCGCACAGCCCTGAATGTCCTCCCTCTGCTTGTACATAAGGACTCACTGCTGTCTAATGTATGGGAAACCCATCCCTGCTGGGCATGGGGAAGAGCAGCAGAGCCCATCTCGACCCAGGAGCTCATCAGGGACCTGAGACATCTCAGGCACTTCCCACCCAGCTCAGATCTGACTCAACTCAGGCAAGAGGTGAGAGGAGGCGTGAGCTCAGCTTCTGCGGGAAGCTAGGCTGAAACCTGCCACACTAATGATTCTCCGAATGTTTTATGGGATAATTGCGCCTTCGGGCTGAAGCTGAAACCCAGACCCTGCTGTGCTGCGTGGCCCACGTGCTGCAGAAGTCTGGGGCTCAGGTGGAAGAAAGGGGACACTGAGGCAGGGAGCGGCGCTTCCGCATCGCTGGGCTGAAGCCAAGCTCGTCTCACACTGTGGGGTCTCATAGAGATGCTGTGCTTGTGATTCCCAGCCTGGACGGAGCCCTTTTCCTACAAGAGATCCTGATTTGTCATTTTTTTGCGTGTGTGTTTTTATAACCGGGGTGTGCTGGGCACCAGGATGGATTGTGCTGGATGCAGCAGTGGAGGGACTGTGGATGCTGATATGAAGGGCTGAGCACCACCTCCCCAGCCCTTGGCACCCTCCTGGGCCAGAGCCGACGGCAGCTCAGCTCAGAGGGTCCCTTTGGAGGCCGCCTTGCAGCCCAGACCCCAATTAATCTCCTGGATTACCCAGGAATGGCATCTGTGCTCCAGAGCCCTATGCTGAGCACCAGCTTCACTCCAACGTGGAGAAATGGCTGCAGGGTGGGGAATGGGGCCCCCCCGGCACATTGGGGCTCCTCTTAATGTAACCTCAGGGTCCCTGGAGCAGTGGGGCTACCAGCACTACAATGTTGTGTGTCAGCCCCTTGTTGGGGGGCTCCCATCCCTGGCACCCCCCCTCCCCATATGTAACAGCCATGTCTTGCTGTGGGCATTTTCACTGCAAACAGCACAAATCACCATGACCAGGAGGTCCCAAATCTCAATGTGAAGGTGGGCAGGGGACCCCAAACCCAGCCCCATCTCCCCCCATGGGCTGTGTCTGGGTTGTGATGGTGCAGGATAGGATTTATGGCATAGGGGATGTGCCCAGGGCTGGCATGGGGACAAGCAAGACAGCCGGCTCTCCTAGTGGGGATTTCAGCCCCAGATCTGCTTTCTGCCCTGACCACATCTATGGGTTTGCCCATGCAATTGTGAGTGGCTGGGAGCGGTGCATTGTGCTCTGCAGCTCCCAGCACTGTCACACCCATGGGCACCCTGCACCCATGGGCAGGGATGGGTGATGTGATGGGGGCTCAGCTGGGTGCCCCCAACACCTGTTCCACCAGCAGGGCAGCGCGGGGGCATGTTTTGGAGGGCCCTGGCTGCTTCCCTGCTGGCACAGCTCATCGTGTGCCCCTGCTGCCCCGCAGCCGCCGCTCCCCAGCAGGGACTGATAGGAACCAGGCACAGTTTTTCTCGCTTCCCTTCCTCGGGGTCACGTCACTCACTGCCAGAGCAGCAACGCAGATCCAGCAGGGACGTCTGCCCAGGCGGCAAACTGGGACAGCAGGGACAAAGTGCTGAGGGTCGGGGCGCTGGGGGGTCCGCAGCCCCATAAACCCGCTGCAGAAGGTGGGGGGGCCGCGGGGGGACCCCGCTCTCTTGTCCCCAGCTGCACAGGGACAAACGCACAGGGACAAACCAGCCCCATCAGGCAGGGTGAGCTCAGCCCCCCCCCGCACCCCCCAGCGCAACCCCCAGCGCTCCCCGATGCGCACGAACTCTTTGCTCCGCTTCACACGCAAACCAGCCCCCAAAAATTCATATAAAGGGATTACTCCGAGCAACAGCAAATGGCAACGTCTCACCAGGGACGGCCGAGGAGTTGAAGGCAAACAGCCGCGATCCGGGCTGCGCTGTACCGGGGGGAGCCCCATCCGCACCGCCCCAGGACCCCCCCC
>NW_024963191.1:28741-30592 GCF_019238085.1 Lagopus leucura | reverse complement strand
CCCCCCCACCCCCCCCCCCCCCCCCCCCCCCCCCCCCCCCCTTCCCCGGGGAGGTCACGGAGGAGCCTTCATTCTCCCGGGGACACCCGGTGCGAAGTTTGGGGACCGCGAGGAGGAGGGCACCGGGATCGGGGCGAGGGAGGAGGGGGTGGGTGTGCTACTCACTTTGCCCTTCAAATTTACGGATGATGGTATCCAGGTAGGTGTTCTGGGGGGCCACATGGCCCCGGCGCACCGGCATCGCCCCGACGCGCTCCGATAGCGGCGAAACTCCCCTCGGGGGCGGCCCGGCACGGCACGGCCCGGCACGGCGCGGCCCCGCTCCGCCTCACCCCTGGGCTGGCCGAGCTCTGGAGCGCACGGCCCGGGGCTCCGCGCTCCCGGCGGCCGGAAGGGGGAACCCCTCCGCCCGCACTGCCAGCCCGGCCCCGGGCGGGGGCGGCCGGGGAGGATGAGGATGGAGGGAGGGAGGGGTGGAGGAGAGAGGAGGAGGAGGGGGGGGGGGGGGGGGTGGAAGGAAAAAGGAGGAGGCTCCGCTTGAAAAAGGGGGGAAATAAGAGAATAAAATAACGAGAGGAGAAATCCCCAAAGTGCTTAGTCACCGCTGTCCCGGCCCGGGGTGGCTCACACAGCAACAGCTGGAGGATGGGGGGCTGCTCCCCCCGCTCATCGGAACCCCTCGGTACCCCCCACGTGTCACTCGGTATCGCCTGGTAACCCCTGCACCTCCTTGCACTTCCCGGCGTTGGCCCCGCAGCGTGGGGGGCTCCGGGATGGAGTGCGGGGGTGGGGGGGAGGGAGGAGGTGGGTGCTGGGGATGCTGGAGGTGGGGTTTGTAAGGTAATGGAGGTGATGGAGCTGGGGTCCTTGGGGTGATGGAGGTGATGGAGGCATCGCTCTTGGGGTGATGGAGGTGGGGTCTTTGGGGTGGTGGAAGTGGGGTCCATCGGGTGCTGTGGGTGATTGGGATGAAGTCTTGGGGATACTGGGACATTGGGGTGCTGGGTGTGTTGGATGTAGGTGGGGTTCTTGGAGTGCTAGATGTGATAGAAGTGGGGTCCTTAGGGTAATAGAGATGATGGAGTTGGGGTTCTTGTGTGTTAGGGTGATGGAGGTAGGGTCCTTGGAGGTGCTGGAGGTGTTGGAGGCACTGGGGCTGGGACTCTAAAGATAATGCAGGTGATGGAGATGAGGTCCTTGTGTGCTGGTGGTAATGGAGCTGATGGAGGTGGGTGCTGGAGGATGGGTTTGGGGGTTCTGAGGATGATGGAAGTAGGGTTACTGGGGTGCTGGAGATGATGGAGGTGGGGTTCTTAGGGTGTTAGAGGTGACATTGGTGGGATTCTTGTGTTCTAGGGGTGATGGAAGTGGATCCTTGGGGTGTTGGAGTTGCGATCCTTGTGATGCTGGAGGTGGGGTTCTTGGGGTGTTGGAAGTATTGGAGATGGGATCTTGAGCTGTTGGGATAGTGGGGCACCGGAGATGCTGGAGGTGGGGTTCTTGGAGGTGCTGGGGGTAATGAAATAGGGGTGTGTTAGAGTTGGGGGGTGTTGTGGAAGTGCTGGAGGAGGAGGTACTGGGGGTGCTGGGATGGTGCAGGACAGCGGCGATGGGGTGCAGGGGGAGGTGGAGGTAGTGGTGGGCTGCGGAGTGCCGGGAGTGGCAAAGGAGCTGTTGCTGGGGGTGGAGGAAGGTGTGCGGGTCGTGCCAAGGTGCAGGGGAGGAATGCGAGGGCAGAAGAAGAGATGCAGGGATGCAAGGGTGCAGAGGCGGGGCGGGGGGGGGGGGGGGGGGGCCCCGGGGCAGAGGATGCAGAGGAAGGGGTGCAAGAGTGCAAGAAGCAGGGGGGAG
>NW_024963191.1:0-28641 GCF_019238085.1 Lagopus leucura | reverse complement strand
CGCGTTTCTGGGACGGGGGCAT
Organism: Lagopus leucura; assembly: GCF_019238085.1. Classification (NCBI taxonomy): domain Eukaryota; kingdom Metazoa; phylum Chordata; class Aves; order Galliformes; family Phasianidae; genus Lagopus; species Lagopus leucura. Next base: position 28,619 of record NW_024963191.1, on the reverse strand, counting down.
TCGGACAGGGCGGAACCCGGCCCGGTAGGAGGCTCTGTGGGCACAGAGGGTCCCTGGGGGAGACGAGGAGCACGGGGGGCTCCGTGGGATGTGGGAGACTCAGGAAGTCCCGTGGGCCACCCTTAGGCCTCAGGTCATCCAGAGCCATGAGCTCGGTGGGGTCCCGGTGGGTATCCAGGAGGGACAGAGGGTCCCACGCTGCCCTACCAGAGCTGATGTTCAGACGGATCCCGGAGATCAGCACTTCTCCTGCCCACCTGTCTGTTTGTGAATAAAGCTAAGAGGACCACCTCCCTTCCCTTCCTGAGCAATCCCCCCAGGCCAGCCCTCTTCTCCTGAGCCCATTACTAAGAGCAGTGTCCACTGAGGGGCTTTTTATTATTATTTTGCTATGCATAATTTTTCAGGCATGAAATTGGTCTAAGAGGATTATGGTCCATTATCATCAGCAGGAGTATTTTGCTGGGATTTTCAATTAATATTCCAGAGCACCTCAGGAATACTCACGAGGACTGGGTGGCTGCCGTGGGGCACTTGACCCACAGCAGTGCCCACCAGAGCCGCCTCTTGTCCCCTGGCCAGCAATGCAAGTGGGTGGGCACAGCCAGGAGCCCTGAAAGCCCATTGCAGAGCAGTGCTGCTGCTTTTACCTGTTTGTCATGGAAGACAGCCTTCCCCCAGCAGAGAAAAACTTATTCCATTCTTGAACAGGGTGAAAAACCCATTATCTTCCCCCCCATCCACTCTGCACACTGCCTCTGCCGTGATTTACTGCGAGTCGTGGAGGATATTTTGCTCTATATTACAGAGATGCAGCTTAATAGCATGGGGGAGGGAGAGGGACACAGAGTCCAGGCTCCTGCCTCCTCTGTTTTCTTGTTGATATACTGGGTGACTCAAGGGAGACAGCTCTGTGCTGCAATTTCCTCACTAGAAAATAGGGACGTCGGTCACTCAGCCTTATGAAACTGCTTCAAGATTCCTGGGTGACCGGTTCTGCAAGGGAAAGAAAACTATTATTTTTATGGCTAATATGATCATAATTCTGATTATTAATCACCGGGCAGTCAGGATTTAAGGTTGGCCTCCTGCCCTCCTCTCATCCCATAAATCAGCCCGGCCTGTTTGTGGACACATCACGTGGATGTGGATGTGCCCGATGATGTGGGCACGTGTTGGCTTCCAGCCCTCCCCAGAAGTGAGCAGATGCACAGAGGGGAGACTGGGGGTGCCAGGAGGGCTTTGGACATGGGAGGGAGCCCAGGACTGACCCCCAGCCTCTCTCTCAGTCTTTGGTGCAGCCTGGGAGGCCTTGTTTTCCTCTGGCCATGTCAGGTGGAGCCCCTTCAGTCCTCATTTCTCTGGCCAGGAGATCTCATCTGATGGAAGATCCTTCTAGTAAACCTCTTCCCCATGCAGCCCTTGCAGCTGGAGATGCATCCTGTCATTCTCTCTCAGGTTATTTTCGACTGAGCTCCAAGGGCCTCTCAATGCCTCCGTGGCTCTCCCAGTGCTTCCCATAGCTCTCCCAATCCCCCATTGGCTCTCCCATTGCCCACAGTGTCTCTCCCAGTGCACTGATGTGCATCCCAGTCCCCCATTGGCTCTTCCAATGCCCCCATGGTTCTACCTGCTCCCTCTACTAGTCCTCCATTGGCTCTCTCACAGTCCACTAAGGCTCTCTCAATCCCCCACTGGCTCTAACAGTGCATTCATGGCTCTTCCATTGCCCCTAGGACTTTTCCAGTGACCCCATGGCTCTCCTAATCCCCCACTGGCACTCCCATTGCCCCCATGATTCTCCCATTGCCCCCATGGCTCTCTCAGTCTCCCATATCATCCCATCAAAACCAGTTCATCCACGAGGCAGTGAGTCCATGCCCTCAGGAGTGCTTTATGCCCAGGCTTCTTTCAATTCCCTGGGCTTCTCTGGGACTTAAACATATGTTTGCAGTTAATCCTGAGCTTACATTCTATCCCAAATAGGAAGAACTGGGGTCTCTGGGCAAATTATCCTGCTGTTCAAGGCAGCTGAAGGGCTCCCTCTAATTCAACTGAGCATTAATCCTCTCTCCCTGCTCTGCTCTTCTCCTCCTCCTCCTTCGCTCAGTTCCTTCCTCCTCCTCAAACAGCATTTTTGAAATTTGATTCCTTTCCCCTTCTTTCCTTCCTTCCTTCCCACACCCCAAGAAATCAGTGGGAAACTTCCCGATTTCCTGGGAAGACCAGGTGCTGGGTGCCGTCCACTCCTGGTCCTGCACCAGCAATCCCCATCAAACCATCTGTTCCTGCAGAGTCTGGGTTCAATCAGGGCATGTTTGGTTTGCCCGGCAGGCAGCGAGCTGCGGGACTCTGCAGGATAACACCAGGAAATAAAATATTTGCACTGCGCAGGGAGGTAGAACACACCTGCAGCCGCAGGGCAGGCGTTGGGTCGGGGGAATAGGATTGGGTATGGAGTGGCAGGATGGGGACACAGGGCTCGGTGAGGATGGGCAACCACCCAAATCCCAACGCTGCAGCTGCCGGCTGACGCCTGCCGGGAGAAATGTTTGCCAACTGTGAGCTGGTGTTCCTCCACATTGCTGTAATTAGAGCTGGGCTGCAAACACAGCTAGAGAGTGAGGCTGAGGACAGAAAGATAGGACTGCTGGCAGCCAGCAGGGCTGTCTCCGAATTGGCGCAGGCATCCTGCCTGCCTGGTAGTGTTTGTGCCTCGGCTGCTGGGAGATGCTCCAGGGATGGACGGGGAGAAGGAGGCCCGTTTGGAGTCTGGAAACCTGGGTAGGACTTGGTGACATTAAGCCAGGTCATGGGGGTTTTTCCCCAGCAGAGGCCAATTCTCATTTGGAAGCAGCAGAAAAAGCCATGGAAGCTCAGCTCCAGGATGTGACATGCTCAGTTCATCACCATTTTGCATGTGCACTCTGCACAGAGGGAGAAACTGAGGCACAGAGCAGGATCATGGCTCTCCCCTTGTTCTTGGGATTGGGAGGATGGATGGAACGAGCAGGGGATGGATGGGGTGAGCAGAGGATGGATGGGGTGAGTAGGAGGATGGATGGGGCTAACAGGAGGATGGATGGGGTCAGCAGGAGAGTGGATGTGGGGAGCAGAGGATGGATGGGGTGAGCAGCAGGCTGCAATAACTCAATCAACTCAGTGCTGCAGGGATGTCCAGGTAAGGGCAGGATGCGGCCACACGTCACGCTGCTGGGAGGTGACTGCTGGTGGCTGCAGTGAGTCTGCTTGGCTGGAATCCTCCTTGGCTGAGGGAGAGGAGAGCTGAATTCTTGGGCTCAGTGACACGCTCTGTCATCACCTCTAGTTCATGGAAATTCCTTCCCTGCTCTGCGGGGAAATTATTGGCTCAAGCAGGAGGACTGGGGATGGTTCCCTTTGTCCCATGTGCACTGAATGGTGGGCATGAGGATGAGGTGACTTCTTGGGGTCCCACTTCTGGTACATCCCAAGGAAGCAGGAGTGGCACTGCCAGGGGGGACAAGGACAGGAAACAGCAGCACAGAGCTGGTGGTACATTCATAGGGACCACCCTGGGTGAAGCAGCCTGTCCCTTCCCAGGGGCTGATGGAGGGAACATGGGGGATGTGAGGCTCCTGGGATAGGGGGCCCAGTGACCCTAACCTTGTGCCATATACCCCTATTGACATCCCCTGCCCAGGGTGGCCCCTGCTGCTGGCCCCTGGGTGCAGGTTGCTGCCAAGCTGCTGCTGCATGTTTCCAGGCGCTCCTTGTCCCTGGGGAAGGGGAATGTGAGGAACGCAGCCCTGCACGCCCTGCCTGGCCACCCACCAGCTAAGAATAGACCTGGTCTGGCCGGGCCCCCTCCAGCCCCAGTGACATGGGGTCCCCCCCGGCAGCCACCTTCCTGCAGCTGAGTGTGGATAATAAGCACAAAAACATTGGAAAATGTTTCGTTTTTTTTTTTTTTTCGTTTCGTTTCGTTTGTTTTTTTGCTGTGCCCTAAGGGTCCCTGAGATGGAAAAAGGAACCCAGCGTGATTCTTGCTTTTGATTTGTGGGGTTTTTAAGGTGGATTTGCCCTCTGCGAGCTTTGTGCGCACACATCCCCAGCACAGCCCTGCAGGTGTGGGCTGATGCTTTCTGAGCTCCCCTCAGAGGAGCGATGTGAACTGGAAGGGAATTTCTCTTTTTTTCCCCACTCTTTTCTATTTACTTTTATTTCCTAGGGAGCAATTTTGCCAAGCCTCCTAATTTCAGCAGGAAGCATGATGCAGAAGCCAGAAGGCAGCAAAATCTCTCCAGATGTTATCACAACGGGGAAGGGAAGTCATCCTCCTTTTAAAGGTGTCCTGTAGAACATCGGGGATGGGTTAGCAGAGCCCTGAGGGCATCAGCAATTATTGATTGCTTTGAAAACTTCACCTGTTCTCCCACCCACAGCTCAAACACTCCATTTAAACTCAGGTTGGGATCTTTGCTTTGCCTTGAGCTGGGTTGGGAGCAACTTGGTGTTCTGTCCTGCTGTGTGGTTAAATCCTGGATCTGTGATGAAGGTAACGTGGTGTCCATCTCCTGGGGTGAATATTTGTCTTGTGTTGCCTCTCTGATCAGGAGATCAGTGCTCAGTGCACCCATCATCCACCACTGTGGCATTGTCTAATGTCCTCTTCCAGGACATTCAGCTCCTTGTGGATCCTCTGATGTTGACTTGTATTGTAGCCCCTGAATGATAGTGTTCAATGCGGCTCTTTTTCTCTCCATAAAGCAATTCTCATGATGCTGGCAGGACCTTGTTGACCTTGGAGACCTCATTCCTTCATTAATTGTGCAGAAAGGAGCCACGGGGCTCAAAATTACCAGCAATGAGCAGAGCTTGATGGCGCACATCTGCATCAGCCTGTCCTATGGGGCTGGAAACAAGCTTGGCTTCACACCAGCTCTCACCTTGCAATGGGATATGACATGAAGTCTTTGTTCTGTGAGATGGGATTTGGGGTAAGGACAGTGCTTAGTGTGCTGGGACACAGGGCAGCTGCTTTGGGGTGGGTGTGCATGGGTGTTTGGGGCAGCTGCTTTCTCAGCCCAGGGAATGTGGTGGGAAGAAAAGTAACTGGTGGGGGCCCCTCCCTGTGAGTGCATTGTGCGTGGATGGAGGAGGGTTGGAAGCAAACAGCAGCAAACCTGAGCATGGCTGGGCAGACATCTGCCTTCTTCTTGGGTGCCTCTGGGGTCTCAGTTTCCCAATGTAAGAGATGGCTGAGAGTGGAGGCAATCAGATGGGAGAGACAGCAGGATCCATCCTGCATCCCCTTATTTCCCCTCCTGCTTGGGGCTGCAGCAGACCGCAGCTCTTTAAGGCTGCAATAATCCCTGGCCTGGGATTAGTTTTGCACCTAATCACTGCAGAACAAATACGAAGTTTTATTTACAGAAGCAGAAGAAAGATGGGGGTGAAAAAAAAAAGCCTCAAGCACTGCTGATCCCAAGATAATCGGAGCTGGAGAGCGGGCAGCGATCGCTGACCTCAGAGCCCCCCCTGGCTCTTACATAAGTGCACATCATTCACTGCTGGAGCATCCCACTGAGATACCCCACCCCCAAGAAAGAGTCGAGCTGCTGCACTGGGGGTAACGAGACATGGGTTTATTTCTCATCCATGCAAACAAACAGCCCAGCAATGGGCAAACCAGGGATGGGCAGAGGTCAGAAGCATGCTCTGTCCCTCCCAAGCCTGCCCTCTGTCACTTGGAGCCCCCATGGCTTTGCCCATCCTGGCACAGGGGCTGGAGATGGGTGGTGGGGGTTTGCTCTGGATTCACTCCCTCTGGGCACAGGAGCAGTCCCTGATGGCTCCGTGCCTGCCGGTGCCTGAATTTCTCTTCCTTTTATGCAGATATTGGCAAATAAATAGCTCTTTTCTGCTTTGGCTCTTGCATAGTGGAAAAAAAATTAATGTCCAACCTGATTGGAGACAGGAATCCTGGGCTGTGGAAACCCATGGCTTCGTGGGCAGAAGTGCCCTCAGCATTGCCACCAGCTGCCCAAGTGCCCGCGCTCGCACCCTGTCTGTGCTCCCCCGTCTGTGGCTGCCTTATTTCAGTTCCATTTCCGAGCTGGATTTGAAGGCCTTTCTCCTTGATGAGAACAACTTGACACCCAAGAAAATGGAGATGATCAGGAAGACAAGTGCCAGTGCCAGCAGGACCCAGGCGCCTGCAGTGGCTTCTTTGGTGCCCACAGACATGCCCAGAAAATCAGTTGTGTCAGTGGCAGTTTGGAATTCGGTGGCTGGAAAATAGAGAAAGGAGGGATATGGTTGGTGCTGGTGGCTCTGGGCTGGGTGCAGTGGGTCACCTGCCCCAACTTGGCTGGGCTCTTAGGCGACTTGTTTGCTTGAGACTCAGCTTGCTGTGAAATCAATGAGAGGCATCCAAATCCCCTGTGGTTTTCGGGGTGGCCAAGGAGCACTGGAGCAGCTCCATGCCTACCATGAACTGCATCCCTACCCTGGTGAGGACCAAAATCTGCCCCCACCGTGGACCACATCCAGCCCATTCCCACCTGTACCTGTGTAAGGAGTCCAGCTGTACTCGGGCCAGCCCAGCACCTCCCCGTTCTTCGTGTTCTCCTTCACCAGCCATGTCATGAGGGGCTCAAAGTAGCTCATCAGGGCCTCTGCTGACATGTTGGGCTGCCCCGTGATGAGCTGCATGGCTTCAGGCCATGGCTTGCTGAAACCCAGCTTCATGGCATCTCTGTGGGGGGAGAAATTGGATCCAGTGGATTCCTCATGGCCCTCATCTTCCCCAGGGCGTGGGGTTCTTGGTGCCAGCAGCCCTGGGGCACAGTCTATGCCTTCTGACACCCACAGGGCTGTGAGCATGGAGAGAGGTTTTCATGTAGGATGTTGGAATAAAACCCTCCAAGTGAATTCAGCCTGATGCAGTTCACTTTATGGGTTGAAAGGGTTAATTTTGCAGGCAAATTCCATGAAGCGAGGGGGCTGTTTTCCCTAAGGAACGGGGGGGGGGGGGGCGGGGGGGGGGAAAGGGGGGGGGGGGGGGGGGGAAAGGGGCCCTCCCCCCTGCCAGGGTCCCAGCTACCATCTAGTGGCTGCTTTTGCAATCACAGCTGCAGCGCTCAGCCCAGGGTCCCACAGCCCAGGGACGGGGATGTGGCTGGAACAAGGAAGGGATGGGGCACCAGGAGCTGCATTGCCTTCTGTCTTCCTGAGCCACAGCTTGACTTTAAGGTATTTGGACATAAAGGCCCTGCCCTGCCCATACACCTACCCCAGGAGCTTCCCAGCCTCCTTGGACTGGTAGATGTCACACGTGTGCAGGGGTCCCGTGTGCCCAGCTGCTTTGCAGAGCGCCTCGTGGAACTGGAACTGGATGACGAAGCTGACAAAGTACCTGGAGGGTTACATGGGGACAGACCCTGCTAGTGGCTGTGAAGGGAGCTGAATCCCCCCCTCCTGCAGAATCTCAGCTTGGAGAAGCGTTACTGGCTTTGAAGCTCCATCTGCATCAATTTGGCCCAATCTGGTGATGCCATTTTTCCTTTTAACATGTGCTTACAGCTACTTGGAGAGATGAGCCCATCCTTGCTGGGGAGTTCCCAAATCCAACTTCTGCATGGGCTCATTTATCCAAGAGGTGCCCCCTGACCAAGCTCTGCTTGCTCACCTGATGTAGGGGACGTTGGCAGGGATGTGAAACTTTGCCCCCGGGTCAAAGTCATCTTCAGACCTTGGTACTGGTGGGCACAAGCCCTGGTACTTCAGCCTGGGCCAGAGAGGGAGAATTAGTCCAGCTTGAGTTATGGAGGGTTGTGAGGACAGGATGAGGGGTTATGTATCCCACCACGTCCCCATTGCAGTCAACTGGGTCACATGGAGAAAACACAAAGAGGAATGATGGCCAAGCACCAAAGAGAGGTCTGAATGTGAGCATACCTGAGGTTCCACCACTGCTGGTTGTACTCATCCTCCTTGATCTGCCCATCAAACACCCTCCAGCGCCACTGGTCTATGAGGTATCCAAAGGGCAGAAAGGCAATCTTGTCCAGGGCGATGCTCATCAGGTAGTTGATGTCACTTTCTGCCCAGGGTGAGAAGATGTGAACAAGACAGTACTGCAGCCACTTCCCCACCCAGTATGGATCATTCCACCCAACAGCAGAGTGTCCCTCTTGCATCTTGTCCCTTCCATTGATACTCAGACACTGTGCATGTCCCTGGTACCTTCTTCCCCGACATTTCCAGCTGCCTCCCCAAGCACTGTGCTGTGTGGTGTTCCCATGCCAGCTCACCTTCATTTTCTGTCACTTGGTCCAGCAGGTTGATGCTGTGCAGGTGTTTCGGGGTGGAGACAGACAAGGCCATAACATCCCCGATGGCCTCATGGAAGCCAGGGTTGGCTCCATCACGGAACGAGATGGGCTGGTCCATGTACTGCAGGAAGTACTGCACGTGGCCCATCTCGTGGTGCACTGTGATTAGGTCATCCATGTTCACCACGGTGCACTGCTTGATCCTGGATGAGGATAAGTGGGAGGGGGAAAGAACAGAGGGCAGTGGTGAGGGGTGAAAATCTTCAGGAAAGACCATACCCCATAAAGCTGATTTTCTCTTTGGTCTCTTCCCATGTCTCCCCTCCCCAGGTCTGATGCCAGACTGGGGTGGTCTTGCTCCACGGAGTCGGTCTCTGGCCATCTTCCTGCCTTCCTGCTGCCCCTGCCCATTCCCTGCTGGTATTCATTGCCTTTTTCATCCTCCAGGGCAAGTTGGGGTAGGCGTGGATTGCCCTCCACCTGCCATGAGGGCTTCTGCCAGCAATGCCAGCATCTTGATTACCAGTGGGTCTGTGTGCCCTCATCCTACCTGAAGTCCTTGCGGTTGTAGAAGTCCCAGGCTGAGGCATGACACACCACCTCCCGCCCGTCTTCTGGCTTCTCAATCATGGACTTGTCCCAGAACTCCTGCGGCATGGGGATGAGGCCCAAGGAGGTAAAGAAACGGTCTGACTCCTCAAACATCATCTTGGGTGTCCAGCCCTGGGGAGAAGCAGACAGAGGGTTTGGTGAGGGGCAGTGGAGACTCCTGGGGTTGCTGGAGGGAGGCTGGGGACAGTCTTGTCCTTCTGGGAGGGGAGATCTGTAGGTGGCAATTAGAGCTGGGTCCAGCCTGTAGTACGTCCAGATGGGGAAAGAACAGAGGTGTTTCATAGAGGTTTTTGGTAGCATCAAAGCATTGCGCAGTGTTGGCATTGGCTCCCAAGGGGCAGTTCAAGCTGTGAAAGCACTGACCTGTTGTTTCATGGCTGGGGTGGCATCCACCTTGGTGGCATCTGGGTAGGGCATCACCAGGTCGAAGATATTGGACCATGACTGGGCCCACATGTTGCCTGGGAAGTGCAGGAGGGAGACACGGAGAGGAGAGAAAAGGCAACCAGTTACTCTCAACTTGTGCACAGGATTAGGCCAGTAGCAATCTTCTTTCTGGGAAACACAACTCTGCCCAGCAAAGCCCTTACCCAGCAAGTGAGCAGGAATGGGACCCCTCAGGTTTATGTACTCTGCTCCATATTTGTTGTACAGGGCTCGACGTACGTAGGCATGCAGGTTGAGGTACAGAGGCTGCAGCTGGAGGTACAGCCTCTCCAGATCTTCCTCAAAGGTGGATGTCTCATACAGGGATCTCCAGTAAGCTCCATTGTCTGTGTATCCTGTGGTAGAGTAAGAACAGAAGCTGTCAATTTCCTTCTTGGACAAGTCTTGCACCCCAGGTTTCCCCAGTGAGACAGAGGACCCAATGAGAATTGGTGGGACCTCCAAGATGTTGGCTCTGATCTGGATGATCATCTCAATTCCCTGCTCACAGGGTTCCAAGGTGATGGTGGGCGTCTGAAGGAGTAGGACACTGACCATTGAGCACAGCTGCCTTGTTGCTCAGTTCCACGTATCGCTTGTATTTGTCCTTGATTTTCGCCCCAGAAGCATCCCGCCAGCCCTTCCAGACAAAGAGGAGCTCGTTATAGTCCCGTGAGGTAGCCAGGATGTCTGTGAGGTCTGAAGAGAGAGCAATGAAGGCAGACTGATGGTGTTGGTTGGGTTGGCCTGCTGCAAAGATGCTAGACCCAATATGCACTGCTCAGGGGACGTCACAGAGAGGGTGGAAGGTGACCCTTCTCTGTACCCCTGTGAAGAATCCCTCTTTCCTGAGGCTACTGCAGAAGAACCACTGAATTCCCTGCCAGCTCTTACCAGGATCCAAGGGGTGGCAGGTGTTGTCCTCCCTGCAGACCTTGGCTACGCTGTATGTGGTCTCCATATCTGAGAGAAGGGTGTTGTACTGCAAAGGAGATCGCATTATGTGAGCTTCTTATCCTTGCTCCTGCTCCTGGGGAACAACACAGCCTCTGGGTGTTTCCTTCTGCCCCTTTCACTCTGTCCTGGAAGGTTGTGTGAGCCCAGAAGTTGAGTCAGTACGGAAAGTGTTGGGCCAGCACACAAGGTGCTGCTGTCATCCAAGCAGCTGGACCCCACTGCAGGATGGCATTGACAACATTTGGGTGGGAAACCCTGGAGGCAAGGACCTTCCCTTTGTGTAGAAGGTCCCAAACCATCACTTTCTGCAATGGCAGGGGCAGCTGCCCACTGCTACTTCCTAAGAGCTGGGAGAAACCTGTCTTCACACAAAATAGTGGCAAAGGACACCCAGCCCTGCTCTGTCCCCTTGCAGCTCACCTCCATCAGCTCATCCTCAGGCAGGGCTGCCCTCTCAAGGACACTCAACTTATTGAGGATGCGGGTGACAGTTTCGTCCTGGAAATCCGAGGGGTCGAACTCCCTGGCTCTCATGCCATACTCAATGGTGTGCTTGGACATGGCCAAGTTCTTCTCCAGCTGTAAAAACAGGAGACAGGAGAGGAGTCACCTGAGGGAGATCCCTGAGACAGGCCATCACCAGAAGCACCGCCTGCTATGCCACAGCTGCCACCATCCTCATGGCTTCTCACATGTTCTTCCCCATACAATCCCAGGGTTGTTTCCATACCATGACTTCCCTGTTGTGGTCAGTGATGTTGGTGTTGTAGTCCCAGGATGCCTCAGTGTAAGCATTCCACACCACCTCAGCCGTGCTGTTGTACTCGGACAAGAACTCCTTAGCTTGTTCTTCATCTACTATTTTGTCTAGAGGAAGATGAGGGAAGAGAGAGGAAGTCCCGTTTACGAGAGCATCTTTCCATGGTTGAATCTTTCCCACAGCTGCAGGTCTACTAAAGGATGCCACAACCTGGGAGGAGGCTGCAGATGGAAGCGTCCCATGGGATATCAGGACAAACACACTCTAGACCCACTTGGGCAGGCGAATGGCACCTGCTTCAATGGAAGATGAAACCACCCAGGAAACAACACCCTTAGGCTGAGTATTTCTCTTTTTCCTGGTGTGGAGGCCCCACTTATCTGCAGCAGAAACCTTCTTGTCTTGCCTAGGGTTTAGTGATTTCCTTTGGCTTCTCCCAGTCCCAGCCTTACCGATGCCTTCAGGGTAGTCTTCAGGGACAGGGGGACGCCAGTCGTACTCAGGCCAGCCCAGCACCTCGTTGGTCTTGTTGTTCTGCTCCTGCAACCAGGCGGTGACAGGGCTGAAATACTCCAGGAGCGCCCCAGCATCCATCTTATCCGTGCCAGTGAAGTTGAACAGGATTTCCTGCCACGACTTGGAAGACCCAGCCTTCAACACCTCCCTGCAATGGAATGGGAAAGTAAGAGTTGGCATGAGACCAGGGCATGGATGGGAAAAAAGCAGTGGTGGAATCTCAACACCACAAGGGCTGAAGATACTGTTCCTGAGAGGGACACAAACCTGGAAAACTGCCACTGAAGCCCCCCAGCTATCCTGTGCTTGGGGACTGAAAACTCTCCATCACATTCTCATGCATTCATTAACACCCAGGGAGTCAATGGGAACCAAACATGCTTCAGTGACCTCTTGTCTGGGTGGAGCTAGTGATGGGGATAATAGCAGGACTCTGGTGAGGACCACTCACCCCACCCCAGTGCTTCCATGAATTTCCATCTATCCATCCATCCATCTGCAAAGCTATTCTCCAGCCATCTCCATGGCCACTTTTTCCTTCCTTCCTTTCTTCTTTCCTTCCTTTCTTCCTTGCACACCATCAGCTTCCACGCACACATCTGCCCGTGGCGATTGTCCCGACCCTCCTCTGTCCCCACCTGAGTTTGTCTCCAGCCTCTTTGGACATGTAGATGTCACAGGTGTGCAGGGGACCGGTGTGGTTGGCCGCCTGGCACAGCGCCTTGTGAAACTGGAACTGGAGGATGAAACTCACAAAGTACCTGCCGAGGAAGCCCGTGAAGGTGAGCACTGGGGACAAAGGGAAGCAGATGTGTCCCAGGGCACGGCTGAAGGCACCTTGCCACACGTCTGCTCCCCACTGTTTTTGCTACCAAGCATTGGATGTTCTCTGTGTCTTGAGCAGGAGCAATGCATCCCAGCCTCTATCTGAAGAGTTGGGGTCCCTGCAGCCCCACAAACCCCCACTCGTTCCCAGTATCTCCCCTACCTGATGTAAGGGGTGTTCCCAGGAATGTGGTACTTTGCTCCGGGGTCGAAGTTGCTTTCATTCCTTGAAACTGGAGCACAAATACCCTGGTATTTGGTTCTGTAGACAACAGAGAATGAAGATACAAACTGGAAAGAGGAAGCCAGATGAAGCAAGGAAGGGAACAGGAAAAGAAGACACGGTGCTAAAGAGAGCTGAACAGTTGTGTCCTTTCCTGTATTTGCGTTCCTCAACCCAACCATCCATCCATCCATCCATCCAGCCAGCCAGCCATTTCCACTGCCATTTTTTCCCTCCCTGCACATCCTCAGCCTCCATGCATGCCTCCACCCTTGCTGACCATCCCTACCTCAGGTACCACCAGTCGTAGTTGTAACGGCTCGGGGGCGTGCGGCCGTTGAACACATTCCAGCGCCACTGGTCGATGAGGTAGCCAAAGGGCAGGAAGGCAATCTTCTCCAAAGCCATCTTCAGCAGGTAGTTGATGTTGCTTTCTGCAGGGAACAGAGCCTGGATGGGGCTGGGAATGAGCCTGGGTGGACAGCACTAAGGTCACCAGACTTTTTGTTGCCACGAGGGTGAGGAGAGCTGGATGAGCAGTTGGAACAGCATTTCAACTTGTAGTTTTGCTCTCTAGTGAAGCTTGCAATGGGGCACAGGAGGTTTTTTCTAGCTGCAGCTCCTGCCTGGGGCAACTTGGAAGTGACAAACGCAGTGTTCCCTTGCCCTCAACCTGGCTCTCAGCATGAAAAGGTCTCTGATGAGGGTAACGTAATGCACACGTTCACTCTATAAGGTCTTCAGGCTGAAAGGGGTTTGCTCCCAGAGCTGATACGGTGCAACAAACAATGCTACAGTTTGGATTCAGAACTGGAGTCAAAACTGGGACAGCAATCACCATTCCACGGGAAGCACAGCAGGTGGTGACATCTGCTTTTCCCTGCTCCCTGGGGAAACCCTGCAAAGGCAGGTTGAAGAAGGACCAGCTGGAGAGCCAGCTGAAGCTGTGCGGTCGGGGAGGGTTGGCAGCAGTGCTCTGAAGGGCTGCTGGCTGCCATCGCAGTGCTGGCGTGGCAGCCAAGGACCCGTTAGTCAGACAGCGATGCCTGGAGGCAGGGACCATCTGCTCCATGCTTGTACAGCACCGGCCCAGCACTCTTGTGTGCTGTGACAGCTTCCCCGTCATGGAGTGGATTTAATGACAAGGCGGGAGGACCCGGGACTCTCCCTCTGCAAAGCAGCCGCCTGCAGCAGGAGGCTGTGAACACTCTGTTTGCTCTGCTGCCATCTGCTTTGACGTGCTGGCTGAGAGGTGGCTGCAGGGAGGAGATCCTTGCCAAGCTAGGCAGTGTCCTGCAGCGACAAGTCCTCCTCTGCTGCACTGCCTGGCAGGCAGATGTGTCATCCACTGACTGCCCTCGTGACTGAGCACGTGAGAGCTCAGTGCTACTTCTGCAGAGCTGCTCATGGGGCTCCTGGGAGCTTCTTGATGAGGGGAGGGGAAACACCAGAAAGACTGATGCTGATAAAGCATAGAGATGCTGCTGTCAGGTTTGGGACTGCTGGGGAATGGAACTGCTGCTCTTGGTGGTGAAAAGGATGAACTCAGAGGGTGGTGAGGCACTGGAACAGGTTGCCCAAGGAGGCTGTGGATGCCCCATCCCTGCAGGCATTCAAGGCCAGGCTGGATGTGGCTCTGGGCAGCCTGGGCTGCTGGTTGGTGACCTGCACACAGCAGGGGGTTGGAACCAGATGAGCACTGTGGTCCTTTTCAACCCAGGCCATTCTATGATTTGATGAGTCAAGAAGGGGTTGTTGATGGAGACAAGCAGGAAATGTCCATGTAGTCATGAGTCAAGAAGGGGCTGTCTATGGAGCCAAGAAGGGATCCATGCATGGATCCACAGAGAAAAGAAGGGTCTGTGCTTGTAAATAAGCATGAGTAAAAGGCATGGCGCTTCTTCTCTGTGCTGTGTTGCCAGACCACAGCCTAACCTGGCACACCCCCCTCCCTTTCTGGTGCCACAGGCAGTGTTTCAACCCTCTGCAGAGCAGCTGCCGTACCTTCATCCTCGACAGCACTGCTGAGGAGCCCAATTTTCTGAAGGTGGCCAGGAGTGGAGACGGACAGGGACATGACATCACCAATGGCCTCATGGAAGCCAGGGTTGGCACCACCACGGAAGGAGACAGGCTGGTCCTTGTACTGCAGGTAGTACTGCACGTGGCCCATCTCGTGGTGCACTGTGAACAGCTGCTCCATGGTCACTGTTGTGCACTGCTTGATCCTGTGGGGTGAAAGCAGCATTACCTGAGCCAGGTGAGGGCTCCTGCCCTGCTCATGCACCCCTTGATAGGACCTCAGGGTCCCTAACAGGGTGGCAGAACTCCATGTGGAAAATGTAAACTCAGTGAAGAGGAAAGAAGAGCAGTGTGGTACCTCGAAAACTTATCCCACAAAGGGAAAGGTCAGGCTGGGGGTACCCAAAATGATAACCATCAAGGGGGACTGAAGAGGGTCTTGTTCTGCAGACCCCGCATGACCCACACACCTGAAGTCCTTACGGTTGTAGAAGTCCCACGCTGAGGCATGACACACCACTTCCCGGCCATCTGTTGGCTTCTCCAGCATGGACTTCTCCCAGAACTCAGGTGGCATCTCCAGCAGCCCCAAGGAAGTGAAGAACTCCTCCGAGACCCGGAACATGTGGGTGGCATTCCAGCCCTGGTAGGACATGTGGGACGGTGTAAATATAGACCCCAGAACTGGTCCCACTGCATCACCATACCCTTTTCTCATCCGCTGCCTTTTTGACCATTGCTGGAGGGGAAGTGGAGTCATTCCTGTGTCCCTAACCCTCCTCCAAAATGGCTTTTCTGCTGTTCAACATGCAGATATGGGTAACCACCCCCATAGGCTAAATGGTATGGCCAATACCTTCCCTTTTTTTTTTTTTCTAACTGGTGCCACTAACAAGTCCCTCAGCCCTGTACCTGATTCACCATGGTGCTTGTGACATCCAGGTTGGGCTTATCAGGGTAGGGGACCATTAGATCATAGATATTATTCCACTGCTGAGCCCACATGTTGCCTGAAAGCAGAGAACAGCAAGAGTGGAGACAGAGATGGGACAAGAGGAAGAGAAACACAGCAATAGTTGGGACCCTCCCCTTCCCCCCCCAGTCCTGTTACAGCTCTCCAGCCCCACCAGCACCCCTGGCCCTTACCGAGGAGGTGAGCAGGGATGGGGCCCTTCAAGTTAATGTATTTGGAGCCATAGCGATCATAGAGCTTTCTTCGGACAAAAGCGTGCAGGTTGAGGTAGAGTGGCTCCAGCTGGTTGTAGAGATGCTCCAGGTCATCCTCGAAGGTGGTGGAGTCGTACCAGGAGCGCCAGTAGCTGCCTGTGTCCTCAAATCCTGCAGGGAGGCAGTGATGACCCCTGGCTTTAACCCCAAAGGGCCGCCCCTATATCCAGCCCCAAGAGCTGGGACTGTTGAGCATCAGTGGGAATTTTACTCCTACCTCAAGGTGTCAACACCTGGGCAGGGGGAAGTGGAAGCTCTGTGCATAAGGGATGGGGAGAACGGGATACCACACTGCCTGATTCCCACCCCTGGCCCCCCCCATATCCCCCATCCTGCTCGCACCATCCATCTGATACGCCTCGTTGCTCAGCGTCACGAACTCCTCGTACTTGGCACGCAGTGGGTTGCCTGCAGCATTGTGCCAACCCTCCCAGGCGTAGAGGAGCTTCTTGTAGCTGCGGGAGCTGGCCATGATGTCTGAGATGTCTGGGACAGAGGGGACAAGCAGGACATGAGAGCCCAGTGGGAAGGGGGAGCAGAAGCAGGGCACGTCCCACAGCAGGTCTGTGAGGTGCCACCATCATTGCGTCGGACACAGATCACAGAATCATAGAACATAAGATTGGAAAAGAACTACAAAGGTCATCAAGTCCGACCACCAACCCATCCCTACTGTGCCCAACTCATAGAATCAGTAAGGTTGGAAAAGATCTCTAAGATCAACTTGTCCAACCATCAACCCATCACCACCGTGGTGCTCCAGACTTGTGCTCCAGATCCTTCAAACCATTCTTCATCCCCAACCCCATGAACACGAACCAGGATCCTATCAACCATGACCCGCTGAGGAGCTGGGGATCGGAGCACACTGGATGTGGTCACTGGGAGGCAGGGGACAGGGATGGGAACAATCTGTACCTGGCTCCAGATCCCAGCAGGTCCCATTGTCAAGGCACACCTTGGCTGTGGAGTATATTTTGTCCATGTCGCTCAGGATGGTGTTGTACTGTGGGGAGGGAAAAGGCATTGGGGCTGGAAGGGGGTGGGAATGGCTGTTCAGGCGGGATTTACAAAGACTTCCCACCTCCAGAGCACATGAGTGTGTCTGGAAGAGGACCCAGTATGTTTGTACAACACAATTTTGGGGGGAGGTGAGCATCATTTCTGCACTCGTTGTGCAGAGGCTCTTTGGGACAGACAACCCATGCACAGCCTCCATGTCCTGCAGCACAGCTATTTATAGTGCCCTTCATCAGATAGAACAGCCTGTTTATCAGAGAGGGCAAAAAAAAAAAAAAAAAAAAAAAGAAATTAAAAAAGGAGCAGGAGGAGGGAAGGGTATTTATTTCTCCAAACTTCAACAACAGCAAACAATAGCGACAGGAGGTTTCCTGGAACGTGCCCAGGGAGCTCATTCCCAGGGAAGGAAATTCCGTCCCTCTCTCTCCCCCATTCCTCTGCTTGGGGTGGGCGGAAGGGACAGTGCTGGATGACGGCAGAGGGTGCAAGCAGGGGGAAATGCAGATGATGTGTGGGGAGATGTGATGCTCTCTGTTATCAGGGATAGGTTTCCAGGAAGGAACCGGGGCCAATGCTGCTTCTATGAGGATTGTATCAGTGGGTTCACAAGCCAAGCTATGTTGCAGTGGAGAGGTAACCCAAGAGCCAGCAGAGATGCACAGACATTGCAGCCTGGAGCATTTTACTTGCACTTAAGCTGCAGACCTTGCAAGCTCAGGACTACTAAGGGGAAGTCTCAGGCCATCCTGATGTTCCCAGTGCTGGGCTGTGCTCAGGAGCAGCTGAGCCAGCTGGTCTCCAACCATGGGTATATGTTGGATGGTATCCAGGGCACACCCAGAGCCCCTCAGTGTAAGCAGGAAATCTCCAGCTCCTCCTCACAGGTAGCTCTGTGCTGATGTTAGGGACTGATACCAGCCACGTGCATCTCCAAGGGGGAACCACAAATCCCATCTTCCCCTCCATCACTTCCCCACTCCACATCATCCCTCCAAAACACAATGAAGGGCCAGCAGAGGGGTCTGGATGCTCAGGGAAAAATGGCTTTCAGAGGATTTAGCAGCATGCAAGCATCTCCAGGGCTTCACCAACATATCACCTACCTGCTGCCGCTTGTCCAGGGGCAGGTTGGAGGGCCCCAGGGTCTGGATGGAGCCGATGATCTTCTTCAGCTGTGTGTCACTGAAATTGCTCCAGATGTTGCCATACAGCTCTTTGGCTTTCTTGCCCCACAATTCTGTGAAGTTTTGTTCCTCCAGCGATGCCTCGACCTGCATGGAGAGAGGGGGATGTGCCACTGCACGCAGTGTCACGAGGGTTTGTGCAAGCCAGAAGGCACGGGACATGTGGGGACAAACAGAGACATCCCCAAGTGACGTTTATAGAAAGAGACAGCAGTTTCCAGCAGAATCCAAAGCTGCAGACAAGGAGGTGGCATTTGAGACTGTTTTGGAGGCGATGTTGTTGCTTGGGTGGGATGGGGACACAGGGATGGGAAGTCCATGCCACGTGGGCAACCCCTGCTCTGTGCCCTATGAACCCCACACCTGGGTTTCACCTGGCAAAGGAGCATTCATTTGCCTTGGAGATGCAACCCCTCAATTTTGGGGCTCCCACCATCTCCAGCCTCCAACTCTGCCAGCCCCAACATAACTTTTCAGGCTGTGGGACAGCAGAAGCTCCTGCACCGTGGGAATTATTTAGGCAGCTGGAGCTGCAGCCAGCAGCCACAGTTTTGGGAAAAGGCTCATTGCAGGCAGTAGCATCCACACACCCAATAGGCAAACACTGATTTTTTTGGGAGAACCCCAGCCTGAGCAGTGGGCAGTGAGAACACACACAGCACCTGCCTTATGCCATCCCAGAATGATTTATGGAGCTCATTAACTGTTACTCGTGGCGTTTCCAGCCTGGCCCCAACAAGCCTGGTTTGTTTTAGTTTAATCTCCACATTCTCTTGGGAGGATGGGAGTTGCAGTTACAGGGATAGGAGTTGCAGTGCAGTGGGGCTGGAGGTTGCTTGGGGCAGGGAGGGAGATGCCTGAAGCAAAGTCAGGAGCCCTCCTTGGGACATCCTGGTGCCTCCAGCCTCACCCTAAGGACATCACCCAGAGACACCCCACAGCAAGGGCCCCCCACCCATGGGAGTCCCCACTACGTGTGGAGGCTCGTGAGGGAGATCTGATCCCTTCCAGCACCCTGTTTCTGAGCCAGGAGATGCAGGAGGCAGAGTCCAGCTGTGTTTTGTCTTCTCCTGGAGCAGCCGCCTGTGTTTGGTCAGACCAATCATGCCCTAAATTCTCCTGACAGCTCTGATGGTGTGAGCTGAGGCTGCCATCTCTGCCCCAGACCCCTCTGTCCTTCCAGGATCTCTCTGCCCATCCCTGCATGGCTGAGGGCTGCTGCTGCCCAGTGTCACTGTGCCCCCTGGGCCACCTCTCTGGTGCCAGGTCCTGGGGGATCACACAGCTGGCTCAGCCCCTCTGTGCTATAGCTCTGAGCAGGGATTACCTGGCCCAAGGGTTCACCAAATCCCCCCCAGATTCAGCCTTTGGGTCACCCCATTAACCCTTTGGTGCTCAGTCTTCGAGTCATGCAGCTCACATCCCTGCTGTCTCTTTGATGGGCTGATGTCAGAGGTCGGATCCCCTCCTCTCCCTCTGCCTGGGGTAACACTGCATTGGGATTGGGCAAATGGTGTGCTAGGTGCTTTGCAAACCACTGGGAGCATCTCCCATGGGGGGCAAAACTTTGAGCACAGCAGCCAGAAGAGTTCAATCTATCTCCCGCCTCTCATCCCAAAAACCATCGGGGAGCTGCTGGGAAGGGAGCGGGGCTGGCTCAAGAAGCACTGACATCACAGTGAATGCACAGTGAGTGATCCTGAGGTATTTATTAACATGGGAAAGAGAACAAGCTGCTCTGGGGTGCCTCCAACCCCACTGCCTCATGTGGCTGTGATGCACCCACTGTGCCCAGAGGTCCCTGTACCCGCTGTAACATCCGCAAAGGCAGCAGCTGGGTGTGTACCCAGACCTCACTTCAACTCACCCTAAAAGGCTGGAGGGAGAACATGGGGTGTCCTGCCAAGCTGACAGCAGCCCTGGCAGAGTTCGTCCCCATCCTGTCCCTGCTGTGCCCTGCATGGACCAACAAGCAGCACACAATGTGTGTTCCTGTCCCACAGGCTGCTGGCCAGGCTTGGGGCTGTGCGACGGTTGCTTAGCGCACAGAGGTGACACACAGGTCCCCAAATGCAAGTTGGTCACGTATAGGTTGTGCTGATCCTGTGTCCAATTTGCTGTGGGGGGTGGCACATGTAGCTCTGAGCTGCATACAGCGCTGTGGTTGTGTCCCCATGCCATCATGTCCATAACCCCAAGCCACATCCCTGTCCCCACGTCACGTGTGTGTCCCTGTGCTGTGGCCATAGCAGCTCCCCTTATCCAACAAGCATTAGAGGAATGTCCAAGCAGAACAGGGGCCAGGCACAGCTGTGCAGCTGCACGTGCCAACCCCTTCCACACCTGCAGGGAACCCATAGCATCGCTTTCCTCTGGGATCTGCCAGCACCAGCTGGGCACATGTCAGATTTCCCACGTTTGGAGCGTGTCCCCAAAGCCAGCTTTGTCCCCATGGGTTGGGGATGACAGAATGTTGCCCCGGTGCCACCCCGCTGCATATTCACACTTGGGGCTCTGGCAAGGCACAGTGCCAGGGATGTGGAGGGGGCAGGGCCAGGGACACTTAACACCTGACCCGATGTGGGAAGGGGGGGAGGAGAGGGGGGCAGGGAAGTGAAAAGTGCTGGGAATGGGGGAACACCTCTAAAAATAAACCCGGGCTGCCGTGGGGCCAGGGCTGTTGTGCTGGAGGCTCACCAGACGGACAATTTGGGGGGAAAACATTGCAATTCCCAGGCTGAGAGTCCCAGCCCTGTGCCAACACCTTGGGGCACTAAGGAAGGAACCTACAAGGAGGAAGGAGAGGAAGGTGGACGCAGACCCCGAACCTCCCCCTCCTCCCCCCAGCAGCACCCACCCCCCGCTGTCCCCATCCCACCACCCACCTGCAGGGCAGCGTTGGCGGTCGTCAGGTTGGTGTTGTAGTCCCAGCTGGCGGACACGCTTTGGAACAGGACGATCTCCGCCGTGCTGTTGTAGGCATCGGCGAAGAGAACGGCCCCAGCCTCCGTGGGGTCGAACTCGGGCGGTTCCAGCCCCGGCTGCAGGGCACCCACCAGGCTCAGCCACGGCAGCAGCAGCCCTAAAGCCGCGGGCATCGTGGTGGGAGCTGCGCTGGAGCCTTGCGAGGGAGCTTCCCGACGCTGCTGCCTGCTTATAAGGCAGCGCTAACCCTGCCCACCGTGCCTGCCTCTCCTCGCCGATAAGAAGCGAGCATTTTTGCGCTCGCCCTTGGGCTGCACCGCAGCGGGGTGACGGCGCTGCCTTTGGGGTGCAAAGTCCCCTCGGCTCCCGGCCGTGCCAAAGGGAAGGGGAAGGGGTTGGGAGGGAAGAAGGAGAAGAATTGAGGGAAGGGTGGGAATGAAAATAAAGCGGGAGGAAGGCTGGCAGCGTGGGGTGGGCGGCTGCGGGGTCTGTCCCAGGCTGGGCTCTGGCCTCGGGCTCCTCCCCCAGCCGCGGCAGAGGAACCCCAACACAGTCATCCCAGATTGACCAACAGCTTCTTGGCACACACATGGGCCTAATCTCATTTCTCAGAGGAAAGCAGTGTTTCTTCTGACCGTGAAGGAAATCCCATCCCGTCCCACAAAGTGTTTGGATTTGAGGAATTAAGCTGATGACAAATGAGTAACACAAAGTTCTTTCCGAATGAAAACCAGATCCACTTTTGATGGGCTTGATAGCTCGTTTCGGGTCGTGTTTTTATTTTGTTTGTTTCTTTGTTGTTGTTGCTTTTTAATTAAATAAATCCCTTTTCCCTGGGGTCTGGCCCCAGCCCTGGGAGCTGTGCCCAGGTTGAGGCCCTGGGCTGAACACATCATGCTGACCACATCAGCACACTGTGGGGTCACAGCAGACACCCACCATGGAAGTGGGAGTTTTAAGGAGGGGAACAGGGCAACTCTTGGACTGTTGGCCCCACTTTGTGCTGGGCACAGCTGTGGCGACCCAATGGGGAAATCACAACTCTTTGAAAAGGGACAAATCCTCCCACTGTGGCTCCTATGAGATGCAGAGAACCACTTCCAGAAGAAAAAGAAGGGATTTAGGAGCCTGCAAGCCGCTGACGTCAATAAACCCCTTCCAAGAATCACAGTTTCTCAATCACACCACGTCCTGATGTGAGCATCCACAAACCCTTCATTGCTGACACTGGTCCTGTGCCCAGTGCTTAGAGCAGCGCCTAGAGCCCGGACACCATGGCACCCACCTGCCCCCCTTTGCCATCCCCTCTCCCACATGACCCTAGAAACTTCCCTGAGAAGTTGGAAAAATGGTTGGTTTGGCTCCAATTTGGCTGATGACCAAACACTAATGAACAGAGATTTCCTGAGGAGCGCCAGCCCCCTGTTCCCAGCTGTGCTGGGGAGGGGTTTTCCCGGCCACTGGGCCAGGATTGGGGCTGAAATGGGCTCTGCAACCTCTGCATGGTGTGGTGACCCCAACAAGGGCAGTTTGGAGCCCTTTTCCATAGGGAAGAGCTCACGGTGTTTCAGTGGTTGACGTACCTGAGATGCTTCCAAACGCTGCTGCTGCTGTGGGATGTTGCATTGAGCAGGATGGCTGCATTGCCCAGCTTGGTGACATCCCATCCTAAAGGTTTCCAGCTGAGGTCAGACATGGGACAGTGCTGGCAGAGGAAGGGGCCATGATCCAGGAAAGCAAATGGGATGGATGAGAGCCCAAAGATGCGAGTTGGTGCCTCTGTGCTGCCAGGGTGCCGTGGTGCAGATGGACCCACACATCCATTGCAGTCTGGAGGTGCTGAAGTGGGTGATGAGGACAAGGGGACCCATTTGGACCCCATATAATGGGGTACCCTGGGCTGTGTGTGCTGTGGACCGGAGGGACATGGAAGGATGTGCACGAAGCGTTGCCACGGAGACGGATGCTGGGCCGCGAGCGGCCGCGGGGCTGCGGGGTGACGTGGGCTCCCGGGTGAGATGCCATGTCCCCAGTGGCTGCTCCAGCTGGGAGGACACTTCCCATCCACTTGCATTTCCATCAAAAGCTGCAACTGGCAGCATCCCTCTGCCTGCAGCATGTGTGTGTGGACACGTGTGTGCTGGTGGAGGCACCGAGGGGCTGCGGCTCCTGGCACCAGGCACTGGGAACTGACGGAGGAAATGGGACCAGAACGGTTCAGATATCCCCAAATCTCAGACATCCTGTCTCTCAAACATCCCCGCAGCATATTGCCCAAGGGCAGGATGTTGCTGGGGAAGGAGCACTGTTTGCTTTCATCCTCTAACAAACTCTTTGGCTGCCCGGCTCACCAAACCTCCTAGCCCACGGCCCTGGGGAAAAAGGGGCAGTGATGGGAAATGAACTCCTGGCCCAGAGTCCCACAGATTGGGAAGAAATAAGGAATCTGAAAGCAAAAATCTTAGGAGATCTGGAAGGAATCAGCTGAGATAGCAGTGTGGTGGGAGATGTGTGAAGGGGGAGGAATTTAGGGATATCCCCAGTGCTGGATGGGGACACTTGGGGATTTCATGGGTGTAAGCCCACCCTATGGTGTCCATCTGGGGATGATTAATCCCATCTTTAGGTGCTGGAACAGCTGCCCAGAGAAGCTGTGGATGCCCCATCCCTGGAGGTATTCAAGGCCAGATTGGATGGGACTCTGGGCAGCCTGGTCTGGTATTAAATGTGGAGGTTGGTGGTTCTGCCTCTAGCAGGGGGTTGGAGATTCATGATCCTTAAGGTCCCTTCCAACCCTGGCCATTCTTCCTTCTCTTTCATTCAAATCCACATTTTGGCTTTCCCATCACATTTCTCAAAGCATTCAAAATTCCCATCTGATCCATCTCTCCCCTTGAGCAATCACAGAGCTCCTGGAAAGGAGGGAATGGATTTGCTGTGGGGTTGACTCCTAAAAAAGACCTTTATTTTGGATGTGCACCCTTGTGTGTTGATTTCCCTCACTGCTGTGGTTTTATGGGCACGATGGCTGGTGAGAACCCCACCAGGAGAATTCCTCCTCCCACTTTGAACCGTGGTTTTAAATGATGCTGCCTTATTTACTGATGAATTCAATCAATTATCAGAGCGCATCATTCGCTAAGCTGCTTTCCCAGATGCTGCGACGTCGCTGTGAGGGAGAGGGAAAACATCACTGCTCCAAATTCTTCATCTCAACAGCTGTTTTATCATCCTGCAAAATTAGGAATGTGGCAACGAGCCTTTTTGCAGTTTGTTTTGGACTTGCATGTGCTAAAATGATGGCAAACCACTGAAACAAGTACTGTGGCCGATGCAAGCTAAGAGCAGCAGTAACTGCAATCCTGGTCCAGAGGGATTTGAGCACACTTGGCATTATGGGATGGCTCAGATTGCACAGTCCCAATGAGTCACCTGGGTTTGGGGACAGATTAGCAGGACCAGAGCACTGCTGGCCATCAGCAAAATATTTCCATTGGGTGTTTTTTTTTGGCCATTTCCAGGCTAAAATAGCCATTCAAAACCCAGAGCATCCCCTCTCCCCTGGTTTGGGGTGTGGTGCTTGGCAGCAAGCTTGCTGTGTCATCGTAACAGCCACCCCATAGCACCAAAAGAGCACAGTCAGCATTTGTTGAGGCTGAACACGGCAGAAATGCCCCACGTCAGCAAGATTTCAGCCCTGCCCTCTGACGCCTCCTGTCTCGTGTTGGCCATAGGACACACGTTTATGGCTGGTGGCACGAGAGGAGAAACGCCAGTGAGACTGCATGTTTCCCTGCCTGTGCAGCACCAACCAGCCTGGTGGGGCTGGGTGAAGATGGGAAGGGAGTGGAGATGTGGGTTCTGCTATGGGAGCTCCTCCAGCTATACCCCATGGGCTGGGACCAGCACCAGCATCCTGAGGTTGTGACATTTCCCCAGAAGGCAGCATGCGAAGGGCGTGAAAGCCCATGGATGATGACAGCATCCTGGGAGAGCTGCCCATCAACACTAGGCTCCAACAGGCAGCCCAGTGGAAGCACTATGGGGCAAGAACGGAGGGCCAGAATCATCCACTGCTTGTCCCTTGTGCTGTGCTCCTCATCTGTTGTCTTCCATGCCTCATCCCTTGTCCTCCATCCCTCATCCCTTGTCCTGTGTTCCTCAACCATTGTCCTCCATCCCTCATCCCTTGTCATCTATCCCTCATCTCTTATCCCCCATCCTTCACCCTCCACCCCTCATCCCTCACCCTCCATCCCCATCCGCCGAGCACCAAAGCATGAGGTGATGGAGGAGATCTCTGTGTTTCCTCCACACCTATGCATCAACCCTATAAAATGTGGCAAAGTCCACATTTTTTTCCCCTCCCCACCCCCTGTTCCTTAATAACACAAACCAATCCTGGCCACAAGGCAAGTGAGCGTGACTGCTGTGGGAGCATTAATCACCTGCTGCAAGTCCAGTGAGGGTTATCGCCGCTGTTTATCCAGGCAGCTATTAAAATCCCTATAAATGAGCCTTCGGCCCCTTCTGAAAGAGATGGAGTGCGAGAGCCTGCTGCACAGATCTTATCACAGCACTGTGCTCCCAGTGAGGAGAAGGCAGTTTAATTGCTGCCGGGAATAAAACGAGTGTCTGTGCCCTTCTATCTGAGCCCTGGGGTGGGGGAAGCTGAATCCCAATGGAAATCGATGGGACCCCAAGAAACTGGGGGCTTGTGGGGCGGTGATGGATGCATTCAGGACAGGGATTCTGCGTGCTGGGTGCAGTTCTGAAGACCCAGCTCCCAAACCCATTGGATTTGCAAAGTGATCAGCCCTGAGCTGCACCCATCCACCCCTTGAAATAGCATTATTTTTCCCATTGCATTTAGTGACAAAGCCAATCTTGGCAGCTTTGCTCCCGCAGCCGCTCCTGGGGGACTCATCCTTCTCATCAGCATTTCTTAAGCGATAAAAAGTTGATTTAGGGGAGGGAAAAAAAGAAAAGGAAACAACACGCCAGCGATGCGTTAGATCAGCAAAATGGTAATTGGATCATCTCAGGTGGAGGGAGGAGATGGGGCAGCAGCTGGGGAGGTGTGGGTGGGCAGGATGTGGGGTATTGAGCTGAGGGGCTTCTGGGGGTCCTTTGGAGCCCCAGGGGAGCCCAGAGCTGCTGCAGGCCAGAGGGGACCACTGGGGACAGAGTCATCCTGGCAGTGTGCTGATGGTTTCGTTGCAGGCAGATTTAATAAAGCTGTTATGTCCCTGGCAACGTTGCTAATTAAAGAGCCTGTTACAAAAAAATGCTGGTGGGCATCAGCATGCAGGGCTGGTGGCAGGGCCTTCCTGTCCCCACTTTGCCACTGCTGTGTCCCCTGTGCCTGATGGGTGCAAGGGACCAATGGCCTCGGGTTTGTTCTCGTTGTGTGGATGGGATGAGCAACCGTGGGCATCCAACCCTGTAGGGCTGTAGGCTGCTGTGTGGCTATAAACACATATAAAGATGCTTTGTTGCATTGCCTGGAGGTGCCCAAGGCTGTGGATAGGGCCTTGATTTGGTGAGGGACACCCAGCTTGAAGGTCCCCTCCAAGCCAACCACGCTGTGATGACTCCATATTAAAACACTGCTGCTCTTAGCAGGAGGGTGGAGCTTCCCATCTTGCCATCTCTCCTGAAGGAAGCCCCAACTCTCACCCCCCTCAAGGCTTTTCCAAAGGTCTCAGCCCACCCACAAAAGGGGAAACCCTCTGTCAGCTCTGTCCCAGGGCCCGGCTGACCCCTGCCACGAGCTGCAGCCCAGCTGCTAAAGGTTTGCACTTTATGATGGGTTTTATGGCTGAGATTAGCTCTGGTAAACCATTTACCAAACTATTTACCAAAGGTCTGGAAAGGATCCTGCCAGCTGGATGCCAGCCAGCGTTATCTCCATCTGCCACTGGGAGCTGCAGCCCTGCCAGGATGACCCCTGGGTGGGCAACATATGGGGAAAGGGCCCTGGGAAAGGTGAAAGGCACTCAGAGAGCAAAGCTATTGTCAGAGCCAATGTGGGATCATGGAGGGGGGGTCCATCGTTGGCATTTTTCTGAGTGTTGGAGGACTGAGTGGAAGAGCCCCAGAGGTTGCAATGAATGAGGCTCAACACCTGCAGTGCTCCCAGGGTTCCAATATAGGGCTGGATCTGTTTGGGTGGGAGGAGAGGCCCCTGGGGCTGCCTGGTCTCTGCTCACTGGTCACCAGTGGCACAGTGGATGGGTGTACCACACAGTTGTGCCAGGGGAGGCTCAGATGGGGCCATAAGAGAAATGTCTTTACTGTCACTGACGCAGGATTCCAGGGCGCCCACACCTCTGCGTTCGGGGGTCACTTGGAAAATGCCCTCAGTATCCCACTTTAACTGCTGGTAGCCAGGCAGGCAGACTTGCTGACCTTCCTCGGTCCCTTCCAGCAGAACTATTGACGTATTTTCAATTGCTTTGCAGAGATAATGCTGCTGCACGGTGCGGTGCCCCTGTGTCCAGGGTTGCGGTCATGCTCACAGGGGTGAGGTCTTGAGGCTGCTGCACGTGAGGCTCTGCCCTGGAGCAGAGAGCAGGCTTTCCTGTTAGGGTGATGGGTATCCATTGGAAATGGGGATGTTGAACCTCCAGGGTGTGCTTCTCATGGCACAGCAGCAGCTGGAAAGTGCTCCAGGTCTCACAGATCCCGTTAGGTCTCACCAGGTCCTTCAGATTCCACCAGGTCTCACCAAATCCTTCAGGTCCTTGGGTGCTCCAGGTTCCATCAGGTCTCACCAGGTCTCACAAGACCCCACCAGGTCTCACAAGACCCCACCAGGTCTCACCAGGTCCTTGGATGCTCCAGGTCCCATCAGATCACACCAAGCCCCGTCAGGTCCACGGGTGCTCCAGATCTCACCTGGTCTCACCACGTCCTCCAGGACCTTCAGGTCCTTGGGTGCTCCAGATCCCATTAGGTCTCACCAGATCCCACCAGGTTTCACCAAATCCTTCAGGTCTTTGGGAACTCCAGGTGTCAGGTCCCGTCAGGTTACACCAAATCCTGTTAGCAACTTGGGTGTTCCAGTTCCCACCATCCCACCAAGTCCCACCAGATCCCACCAGCTCCCATCAGGTTCTTGGGTGCTCCAGATCCCACCAGGTCTCACCAAATCCTTTGGGTTTTTGGGTGCTCCAGATCCCGGGACTCATAAGGTCCCACCAAGTCCCATCAGCTCCTTGGATGCTTCAGATCCCACCAGATCTCACCAGATCCTCCAGGTCTTTGCGTGCTCCAGGTCCCACGGTGCTCCATGTCACCGGGTTTCCCAGGTCCCATAGCTCTCGACAGTAGGGTGCTGTGAGTCCCCTGGGGTGCCCAGCTCCACACTGCGAGCTCCTGGTGACATCTAGTGGCACTGTGTGACGGACACATGGACACACACACAAACGGGGGGACACAGGGACATGCTCCCCCCTGCTATCAGCCTTCACACCCGCCCTACCATCAGCCCTGCGGCTGGCAAAACATCCCCTGGTGCTGCTGATAGGGGTGCAGGTGATTAGCAGGGGATAATTGCGTTAAACCCACGCATGTCCCTCTGCTCAAATGAAAAAAAAAAA
>NW_024963190.1:0-2251 GCF_019238085.1 Lagopus leucura | reverse complement strand
GGGGGGGGTCATGTGACAATTAGAGAGGGGTCCAATGGTTGGGGTGGTTCCAAGGGGTGGGAGAGGAAATAGGGTGCAGGGGGAGCTGCAGGTGGCCTTCTACAGGTGGGTCACGTGACCAATCTGGGGGTCATGTGATAAATATGGAGGGATCCAATGGTTGGGGTGGTTTCATGGGGTGGGAGAGGTGGCCTTCTACAGGTGGGTCACGTGACCAATCTGGGGGTCATGTGATAAATATGGAGGGATCCAATGGTTGGGGTGGTTTCATGGGGTGGAAGGGGAAATAGGGTGCAGACTCATTAAGCAGTGGAACCCGTGTGCAAGGATCTTAGTTATGGGGGGACCCAATTGGTGTGAGACCCCACAACAGTGGGGGACCCCGTATAGAGCCGGACCCACGATGACGTGTGCTGGGGGGAGAGGGGAACCAGCCGTGACAGGAACCGAATAGTGGGGGCTGTCAGTTCTGAGGGGGACCCATTTCCGGTGGCACTTCCGGTATAACTGGGGTGGGGGGGACCCCATTTCAGGTTGCACGGCTCCATCAGCGCCTGTGCGGAAGCCCCGCCCCTTCAGCCCCGCCCCCTCCCCCACCCCGCCCTGGTGCTGCCCCCGGGGCCGCGGTGCCGAGCGTTGGCCAAAGCTCTGCAGGAACCCACGGCAAAGGTGGGCGGGACTTCCGGTGGGGGGTGGGACTTCCTGTATGGGTGGCAGAGCAAGAGAAAGACTTCCCGTGCTGGGGGAGGGGTGGAAATGGGACTTCCTGTTTTGGGAGTGGGTTGGGGGTGGGACTTCCTGTCTGTATTTCTTTAAGGGGAGGGACTTCCTGTTTTGGGAGAGGGTTGGGGGTGGAACTTCCTGTCTGTTGGGGGACAGACTAACTTTTGGGATGGGGGTGGTAATGGGACTTCCTGTTTTGGGAGTGGGGTGGAGGTGGGACTTCCTGTCTGTGTTTCTCTTACGGGAGGGACTTCCTGTGATGGGGAGGTGTGGAGATGGGACTTCCTGTCTGTCTTTCTGTCAGATGAGGGACTTCCTGTGTTGGGAGTGGGGTGAAGGTGGGACTTCCTGTTTTTGTTGGCCTGGTGGATGGGACTTCCTTTTTTCCTGCGGTGGGAACGGGAAAGCGGTGGGACTTGCAGCCTCCCCTCGAATTGTGACTTCCTGCCCCACGTGGGTGGGACTTCCTGTTTCAGCCGGAAGTGCTGAGGGCGCTGCTGTGGGAGGCGGTGGAGGCACAGCAGCAGCGGATGGAGGAGGTGAGGGGGGTGACGGGGGGGGCACCGGGCGTACCCACATTTCCTGGGACCCATTTCTGGGGGGGGAGGGCAGAACCGTTTTTGTAGGGGAGACATTTCTGTGGACCCACTTCCGGGGCAACCATTTCTGGGGGGAACCTTGTTCGAGGGGGACCAGTTTTCTGGGGGGACCAACTTGTGGGACACTCACTTCCGGGGGAACCAATTTTGTTCTGTAAGGACCCAATTCTGATGGAACCATTTCTAGGGGGACCAATTTACTTTTGGGGGCCCAACTTCCAGGGGGCCCAGTTTTCTTTTGGGGGACCCAACTCCAAGGGAACCATTTCTATGAGGAACCCATTTTCCATGGGTCATGTTTCCGGGGGAGGGAGGAGGACTGGAAGGAGTCCATCATTGTGCGCTCCCCTTCCTGTTTCTCTACTTCTGGTGGGAAAGGGAACCCACTGCTGGGAAACCCACTTCCGGGGGGAACAATTTTCTGGAGGACCAACTTCTGGGGGAACCATTTCTATGGGGAACCCATTTTCAGTGGGTCACGTTTCTGTGTGTGTGGGAAGGGGGAGGACTCCATCTTTTTGCGCTTCACTTCCTGTTTCCCTCCTTCCGGTGGGAAGGGGTACCCACTGCTGGGAGACCCACTTCCTGGAATGGGGGACCAATTTTCTGGAGGACCCACTTTTGGGGGAACCATTTCTGTGGGGAACCCATTTTCCGTGGGTCACGTTTCTGTTTTGGGAGGGAATGGGAGGGGGGGGGGGGGGGGGGCACGGGGCAGGGAACCCATCTTTGTGCAGGGGGGAAAGGGAAGGAATCCATCTTTGTGCTCTCCACTTCCTGTTTCCCCATTTCCGGTAAGGAAGGGGAAATGGGGGATGGAGGGCACTTCCTGTCGGCCTCTATGGTGACGCAGAGCGCCCCCAGGTGGCGGCGGGGCAGGGAGCGGAGCGACACCTGCGGGCTTTGGGGCTGACGGCGGTGGCGGGGGG